>NW_028327175.1:17154545-17461818 GCF_987537825.1 Furipterus horrens
CAGTTATATCTGATGAAGAAAGAATGAATGGTCACTCGGGCAACTTTTAAGACTGCTCTGATTGAAGTTGGAGGAGGGATGTGCTGACACCATGTAATATATGAGTAAAGGTGACTTCTGTAGTTAGCTCTTGTTTGGAGTCAAGATTTCTCCTGTAATTCCAGAATGTCACTATAAAGTGACAGATCCTGAGGCTTTTTATTTTTAATAATTGTATAAAATATCAACCTTAAAATATAAATGACATGCAAGACCTTCACCATTGAGGAAGGTCAGCTTCTCAATCAAATCATCACTTTCCTCAATAGTGTCTCTTTTACCTTCAAAGGAGGAATTGTGCCTACTTGACTGTCTTTATTCATCTTCATCACTCACACACACACACACACACACACACACACACACACACACCAGCATACATGGTAAAAGGGAAGAATGTATTATTTGAAGGTAATAAAAATAAAAAGGTATAATATATAACTTGTCAAAATGCTCACTATATTGTCTAACTTCTATCTCTCCCTCTCTGTGGAATATTTATGCTACACATAAGTTGCGAATATTTATATTTTATTTATCATGACAATATTTTGCAAGTTTCAGTGAATTTTAACTTTTCTTTACATAGTATGCTGATTAGATTGCAGTTTTCACTGACTTATGTTGCTATGCATTATCAAGAATAATTTGCAAACTCTGTACACACTAAATATCATTTAACAATATTTGTAAACATGTATTGCGATTTTTGAATAAGACCTAAGACATAACTAAATATATACACTTACTTGCTATTAAAACTGCAGAAAAATCTAGGTGTAAAAAACTAAACACATATCAATATAAGACACTGCAAATTTAGATACATGCATTTTGATGAGTTTTATTATGTACAAAGGAATATGTGGAACATAAAAACTGATATTAAGAAGTTCTTTGACCTCAAATAATTCAATTCTCTTATCAGAGAATGCATCGGTCAGGTATTGATGGATTACAAAACAACAACAAAATGCATCTGTGCTGTGGCTGGAGTTCAGGAGATTCTGACCGCTCTCTGCTGATTCTTGCTGGGTTCGCTCATTGTCTAGGCTTGTACTCTAAGCTTGGTTCATCTGTTAAAGACTGTTAGACCAACCCTGCTGTCTGTTTCTCATTACCTTGGTGGAAACAGTGGACAGAAGAACAAGAAAGAAGAACAAGAAAGCGAGCAAGAATAGGTAAGTTTTTAGTAAATATATTTTTGTGTTATGCCTGCTAACAACACATTAATTAAACAAGTCAAATGTTGTCAAACTGAAGGGGAATCATGTTTCAGTTACCACTGCTGCATAACAAATAAGCCCCAATCACAATGGTCTAAGGCAACACTTTATTATGAATCATGATTCTGAATGTCTGAACTATATAGATTAGATAAATATATATCTGAAAATATATGTTAAATTGCTATACATGGCATTTAATGTGGTCACTGAGTGGATCTCAGCTAGTAAACAGGTTAGTCCAGAGAGTCAAAGTAGGCTGCATTAACCTGCCTGGCATTTGGGATAAGATAACTGCAATTTTGTTCTCAATTAGGACTATTAACCAGAGAGCTTTAATACACCTACTCATTTATGTGGGTCCCAGAATAGTCAGACTTCTATATGATTTCTTTCTTGCAAAAAAGAATTCAAAGAGATCCAGAGAAAGCTGCATGAATTTACCTGGCTGTGTATTTTTTTACTATGTTTTATGCCTTACAAAATTGAAAGCTGAGTATAAACTGATATCAAGATTTTGGCTTATCAACTCATTTTTCTGTTACAAGTTTGAAAAATACTCCCAATGTAAGATATGATAACCAGATTTCTGAGTCTTTTATTATGTGTTTCATTTTAATTGTTAATCTTTTTACTGCTAGTTGTTTTCCCCTACTCATGGATACATACTATTATGTAGATATAAAGAGCTCATACAATTTACTTTAACAATAATAACTTTTGCTGATATATAGACATTGACACCCACTTCATATCTGGTATTACCTAAAACACTCACTGGATTATAAGTAAAGTGTAAAAATAAGCGTTGGTTCTATAATCATCTATATAAAAAATTATGTTTTTTGTAAATGATATATCTTATATGTGTTAGTATAGCCCCTGGCACATGTCAATTCTGCAAGAATTTTAAAAAATAATGCCTGACACTTGACAGATTCATTATATACATGAGAGGCATATGAAGATAGACTTTTAAAAATATTAAAAAAATATTAAATGAATCCTAGAGTTTCACACATCTGACACATATCCATGAAATTTCATTTCAGGAGCCACATTTGGCTTACCACCTGCACTGAAAATAGCTGGTAAAGAAGTAGCAGTAGTGGGATTCAAGATAACTGCTGCCTAAGATGTTGTATTTATAGCGTGAATTTTCAGTTGTGAAGATGATTACCCTGGTCCTACCAAAGCACAAACCTGAGAGGATAACACATAGTGAATTGGATATCAAAGAAGGCTCAGGATATCTATTTAGATAATATAGATACAAGAAGGAAACTTCAGTAGACAATCAGTCATGAAACAAAGCAAGGTTGACAAATTAAGTAAGACACAAAGGAAATTGTAAACCACTTACAGTAACCTTATTGAAGGACATGAACACACATATGTGCGCACACACACACAACTAAATATGAAGTTTATATGCTAAAAATTAAAAACAAAAGTAGACTTTTGCAGTTATATATAGTGGTGCAAAATGAATATGTTATGTGTTAGAAAATCATAACATTTAAATATGTGTCAATTGAATTCCTTTATATATTCATAAATTATTAACAGACTTATCTAAGTCTGACATAGAATGAGCAAAACACAGTAGTGAAAAATTGAAAATCAAAATTAACTAAAATGCAAAAAGAGAACACTTAAAATTTGGAAATGTTATTTTACAACACCTAAAATAAATCTTGTAGTAAGTACTTTTCTTCACAAGGGAGAGTATAGATAAAACAAACTTGAGATAACTGATATCTAAAATAACCCACTAATTAAAATCTGAGTATTTTTGTAAAAACATCTTAAAGTTGGGAATATCACTTCAGTGACGAAGTTGCAGAGCATGGTTATCTTTTTCTCATTTTTAAGTTTTTATTTTCAGAGATAGGAGAAAGGGGGGAGAAAAGAAAGGGAGAGAAACATTGATGTGCAAGAGAAATTTCAGTGGTCACTTGCATACTTACAACTGGAACCTGGCCCACAACCCAGGCATGTGCCCTGACAGGGAATCAAACTGACAACCTTTCTGTTTGTAGGCCAGTGCTGAGTCCACTGAGCCACACCAACCATGACATGGTTATCTTTTAAAGTGACTCTATATCCTGCTGAAAAATCTGGTTAAGAAAATTTTATTATTTTTTAAAATATCATGTGAGTAAATGTTTATATTAATAAATACAAAATAACCTTTATTTACAGCTGTAATTATTAAGTTTTATTGTATATAATAATTATTTATATTTCTTGTTTATAATGCAAGTCATTTGTCCTCATTGATAACAACTGTAGATATTTTGTTTTTCTTTCTGCATAAATTTGTGTCTCAAATCAGCATCCTAAAGAATCTCATGCAACTTACTGAGCAGCTACAATTTAAGGAAAATTAGTATATTGAATTGATACTATGAAAAAATTGAGAACTTTAATTTAAATATAAAGAATCGTATAAATTTAAAATAAACAGATGATCAAAAATAGATCATGCTAACAATAATAAAAGAAAGCAGGATTCACTCTATTCACTTCAGACAGAGCTGACTTCAAAGCACAGAGAGTTTTCAAGTATAAAGAAAAGCATCACATAATCATAAAGAGCCAATTCTCCAAGAACACAAATAAATCCTTAACATGTATGCATCTAACAACAGAGCATCAAGCTATGTGAAACAACAACTAATAGTTTGCAAAGAGAAGCTGTTGACTCTAATGTCATAGATGCAGATTTCAACATCTCATCTATTAGAAATGAACAAATTTACCAAGCAGAAAACTCAGTTAGGATGCACTTGAACTCAACAACACCATCAATCTACTGGATTTAATTGACATCTGGTGTAGACTGCTTCATCCAACAGCACAATACATATTCTTTTAGAGCTCACATGGAACATTCACCAAGATAAAATTCATCCTGGGCCATAAAAAACAACCTATAAAAATTTCAAGAAAATAAATTATACAATGGCTACTCATATAACAATGAATTAAAGTAAAAATCAATAACAGAATGACAACTGGAAAATTTCAAAATACATACATAAAGATTAAGTGATATACTTATAAATGACACATGAGTCACAGAGAAAATATAAAGATATGAAGTAATATTTTGAATTAAATGAAAATGAAAACAACTTATCAAAGCTTTTTCATGCAAAGAAAGTGCTTAAAAGAAAACTTATAGTATTAGGTGCATATATTAAAAATAATTTAATATTAGATTTTTAAGTTCTTAACCCTAGAAATGTAGAAAAAGAAGATTAAATAAATCCAAAGAATAAAAAAAAGCAGAAATCAGTGAAATCAAAAACAGAAAATTGATAAAGAAAACTATAACCAAAAGTTAGCCCTTTGACAAAATCAGTAAAATGGATACGTTTTTAGCCAGGTTAACTAAGAAAAAAAAAGGAGACCAAAATTACTCATATTAGAAATGAAAATAGAGGACATAATGACAGACCCTATGATCAACAAATGGTAATAAAGAAACACTGTGACCAATTTTATGCCCACATATTTGATAATCTAAATAAAATGGACAAATTCCCTGAAAGGCACACTCTATTAAAACTCACACAAAACAAACTATCTGAATAGGCTTCTATCTAGGAACAAAAGAGAAACAATAATTGATATCACTTCAAAACAGAAACATCAGTCAGAATGGTCATCACTAACAAATCAACAAACAACAAGTGCTGGCGAGGATGTGGAGAAACGGGAACCCTACTGCATTGTTGGTGGGAATGCAGACTGGTGCAGCCACTGTGGAAAACAGTATAGAATTTCCTTAAAAAGTTAAAATGGAACTGCCTTTTGATCCAGCAATCCCACTGCTGAGATTATATCCTAAACATCCTGAAACACCAATTCAAAAGAACCTATTCACCCCAATGTTCATAACAGTGCTATTTATAATAGCCAAGTGCTGGAAAAAGCCTAAGTGCCCATCAGTGGATGAATGGATCAAATGGAATACTAGACAGCAGAAAGAAAGAAGGAATTCCTACCTCTTGCATTTGGAGAGTGCTATGCTAAGTGAAATAGTTTAAGTCATGAAAGAAAAATACCATATGATCTCACTTAAAAGTGGAAACTAATGAACAAAACAAATAAATGAGAAGAATAGAACCAGAGATCTGGAAATAAGGAACAAAATGACAGAGACCTGAGGGAGGGAGGAGGAAGGGGGAAGGGCTTGTCACAAAAAAAGTATAAATGACCCATGGACATGGACAACAAAGTGGGGATTGACTGTGGGAGTGGGGGGTGGGGGAGAAATGGGAAAAAATGGGACAACTGTAATTGTAAAACAATAAAATTTAAAAAAACAAAAAAAGCATCTAGGCCCAAATGAGTCCACCAGTGAATTCTACCAAACACTTAAAGAAGAAATTATGCCAATTCTTCCTATTATTTAAAAAACTAGAAGACATTTTTCTAGTCTCTGAAATTCTGAAGAAGCATTTGCAACTATCAGAAAGAATGCATTAACTGATATTATACCTGATATATTTAATATAAAGTAAATATACTTCAGTATCGTGTAAGATAGCTGGTTTGAGAAACAGTACTGCATTCACTTTTTTTCTTCCTGATTTTTTTCCATAGGCATATTTGCACAGTGTATTTATTTGAAACAGTGGGAAACACAGCCAGGTTTTTATTCAGTGTTGCTGGTAAGTTGCTTAAAAATAGTTATTATTTTTAATAAAATGAGACACTATTCTATTGTTTTAAAAATCTACTTGTGTTGGTGGTTTACTTAGTGAAACTGATCCAAATGTTTGGCTGCCATTGCACTGCCATTTACTAATTCGAGGCATGGCACTTGGAGGACATTTAAGAGATGTTTATTGTTGGGTGAGTATACCCAAGCAGGGTATTGGTAGTATCTGCTTAGAAGGTTACACTGCCAGTTTTCTATTTTAGCCTGTAAATGCTGCCCTCAAGACTGTAAAGGAGGAAAGAGGAAAGACATCTCTAAAATCAGAGAAGGAAAACTCTGACTCCAAAAAACCTCCGCTGCCTTGCGGCATACCTCTTCAGGGGAAAGGCTAAGGGAGTAAACCCCGACAGAAAATCCGGAGCCGGAGTCCCTAAGGCGGTTTGACATTGTAGTCAACACCGGCAACTCCTGCGGCGCACCTGAAGCCAAGCTGTATTGACTTTGTCTTTCCCTTGGACCCTTCAGCTGCGAAGAGAGGGGGGGTCTGCTGCATGGGCAACAGCAGACCCTCCATATCACCCTGCCCAGGCTCTGTAGCTTCAGTTTCACTTGAGAGGACACTCCAGCGTCATCGCAAGATGTCGACTCAACACGGGAGGAGACAGATACCAGTTATAAGCTCATCCGATTGGCGAAGGAAACGAGTGCCAGGGGTCTCCTCTGACGGTGGGAGAGGTCATCGCACCTCACTGGACAGCTACCGTCTCACCATGGCTCGCCTGCCCCACTGGGTGCGTGGGGATCAGAGAGGCGCCTCTCGAAAAGTGGGCCACAAAACAACCGCACCAGTTCGTCGTCGTCGTCGTCGTCGTCGTCGTCGTCGTCGGCAGCCGTCCGTCTCGAGAGACGATGGCGTAGCTTCTTGAGAGTCTATCTGCACCGCCGAGAATGACTGTGCAGTCCGATTCGGGAGTGACAATCCCTGCCACACATGTTACAGGTGAAGGCAGATGGCTGTTGTTGCTGCTGCTGACGCTGCTTCCGCCTCGATCTTTTCTGGACCGCCTCCTCGTTGCGCGCAGCCTCCGCGCGTGACGTACCTTGCCTGACCGCGAGCCTCCAGGCTAGGCGGTCGTCTGCTTGTACTTCCCATGTGTTGAGATTGATGGAGCATTGTGTCATGTCCTTTTTGCAGATGTCTTTGAACCGCAGTTTTGGGCGCCCTGTCATCCTCTTGCCTTCTGCTAGCTCGCCGTAGAGGAGGTCTTTGGGGATACGGCCTGCATCCATTCTTTTGACATGGCCGAGCCACCTGAGGCGTCTCTCGCTAAGAACTGCATGCAAACTGCACATATTGGCTCGCTTCAGCACCTCGGTGTTGGGGACCTTATCCTGCCAGGCGACATGCAGGACGCGTCGCAGGCACCTCATGTGGAAGCTGTTGAGTTTCCTTTCGTGCCTTGCGTAGGTGGTCCACGTCTCGCTGCCATAGAGGAGAGTGCTGAGTACGCAGGCTTGGTAGATGCGCAGTCTGGTTTTCTCAGTGAGGCTGGAATTGTTCCACGCTCGCCGGTTCAGTCTGGCCATAACTGTGGCTGCCCTGGCGATTCTCCGGTTGACCTCCAAGTCGACTGACAGAGAGCTCGAGATGGTGGACCCGAGGTAAGTGAAGTCGTTGACAACCTCCAGGGTGTATCCGTCGATGGTGATGCATGGGGGAGTCCCCGTGCCTTGAGCCATAACATTCGTCTTCGTCAGGCTGATGGCTAGTCCGAACTCCTTGCATGCATGGGAAAGGCAAGTGACTAGCTGTTGGAGTCCCTCTTCGGAGTGTGATGTCAAAGCTGCGTCGTCGGCGAAGAGCATCTCACGGATGAGCACCTCTTTGACTTTGGTCTTGGCTCGTAGACGGGCCAGGTTGTAGAGCTTGCCATCGGATCTGGTGTGAATGAAGACACCCTCGCTGCAGTCCTTAAAGGCGTATTGGAGGAGCATGGAGAAGAAGATTCCGAACAGCGTAGGCGCGAGGACGCAGCCCTGCTTTACTCCGCTGCTGACTGGGAAGGCCTCAGAGGTTGCGCCGTTGTAGGACACCGTGCTGTGCATGTTGTCGTGAAAGGACATGACCACAGCAAGCAGATGTGGTGGACAGCCAATCTTCCGTAGCAAGCTGAAGAGTCCGCTTCGACTGACCAGATCAAACGCCTTCGTGAGGTCAATAAAGGCGAGGTAGAGTGGTTTATGCTGCTCGTGACACTTCTCCTGCAGCTGGCGTAGGGAGAAGATCATGTCCACTGTTGAGCGGCCAGCTCTGAAGCCACACTGGGACTCTGGGTAGACGCGGGAAGCAAGGGTCTGCAGGCGGGCAAGAGCGACCCGGGCGAATACTTTGCCGACGACGCTGAGGAGAGAGATGCCCCGGTAGTTGTTGCAGTCGCTGCGGTCCCCTTTGTTCTTGTACATGGTGATAATGTTGGCGTCTCTCATATCCTGGGGGATGTAACCCTCCTTCCAGCAGAGACAGAGTAGATGGTGGAGCGGCTGTAGCAGGACTGGTTTCCCGCTCTTTAGGATTTCTGGAGGGATTCCGTCGCTTCCTGGTGCTTTCCCGCAAGCGAGGCGGTCGATGGCTTTGCCGAGCTCTGCCGCAGTAGGTGGGGTGTCTAGCTCCTCCATGACTGGTAGGTATGGGATGGCTTTAAGAGCAGTGTCTGTTACGGTGTTCCTCGTTGCGTACAGCTCGAGGTAGTGCTCGGTCCACCGCCGCATTTGCTGTTCCTGGTCAGTGATGACCTCACCTGTCTTGGACTTAAGGGGGGCGATCTTGGAGGGGATTGGGCCTGTTGCCTTCTTGATACCCTCATACATTCCTCGTGCATTGCCTATATCGGCGGCTTCCTGAATGCTTCTGCACAGGTTTAGCCAATAGGTGTTGGCACAGTGGCGGGCGGTCTTCTGGACTTTGTTCCTGGCAGCCCGTAGAGCTTGAAGTGTACTGGGAGTGGGCGTGACCTTGTAAGCCAGTAGGGCCTTCCTCTTAGCCTCGATCACGGGTTCCATTTCTTCCCAGTGAGCCTCGTACCAGTCAGCGTTCTTCCGCTCTTTCTTCCCGTAAGCAATAATGGCGGAGTTGTATATGGCATCGCGGAGACGTGGCCAATTGGATTCGATAATGTCATCTGCCGCCACTCCCTCGCCGAGTGCATCTTCCATCTTGTTGATGAATTGCTGGGTCTTAACTGGGTTGCTGGCACAACTGGTGTTGATGCGTGGGCGACCCTTCATCTTGGAGTGGTGCAACCTCTTCGGCATTATGCGCACCTTGCTTACCACGAGGGCATGGTCCGTGTCGCAGTCTGCACTGTGGTAGCTGCGGGTGAGGAGGGTGCTGCCAATATCCGTTCTTCTGGTGATGACGAGGTCAAGCTGGTGCCAATGACGGGAGCGGGGGTGCCTCCATGACACCTGGTGGATCTCTTTGCACTTGAAGAATGTGTTTGTCACGCACAGGCCGTGGTGACACAAAAGCTCAAGCAGTCGCTGACCATTCTCATTGATCTTTCCTCTCCCAAAGTTTCCGAGGCAGGTGGGCCAGGCCATGTGGTCGGCTCCTACTCTTGCGTTGAAGTCTCCAAGGAGATAGAGAGCGTTACTTCTGGGAATCTTGGATAACGCTTCGTCCAGTGCATGGTAGAACTGTTCTTTCTCTTCGGTGGTGGCGCAGAGGGTTGGGGCATACGCGCTAAGAATGCTGACTGGGCCGAAAGTTGTTGACAATCGGAGGGTAAGTAATCTCTCTGTGCCTCCTGTGGGTGGCTCTATGGAGTTAACAAGCGTGTTCTTCACAGCGAACCCAACACCGTGCTGTCTTGGTTGGTCCGGAGACTTCCCTTGCCAGTAGAAGGTGTAGTTGGTTTCTCTGATAGTTCCGTTGTCGGCCAACCGGGTCTCCTGTAGAGCCGCAATGTCGATGTTTAGTCGTGCCAGTTCCCTATCGATGACAGCGGTTTTCCTGGCACCCTTGATCCACGGAAGGTCTGCAGTAAGTCCGGGGCACATGGTCCTGATGTTCCAGCTAGCGAGGCGAAGAGCCGGAGGCTTCTTTCTTGTTGTTTGCTTGGAATTAACTGGTGCGGGTGTTTTGTGGCCCACTTTTCGAGAGGCGCCTCTCTGATCCCCACGCACCCAGTGGGGCAGGCGAGCCATGGCGAGACGGTAGCTGTCCAGTGAGGTGCGATGACCTCTCCCACCGTCAGAGGAGACCCCTGGCGCTCGTTTCCTTCGCCAATCGGATGAGCTTATAACCGGTATCTGTCTCCTCCCGTGTTGAGTCGACATCTTGCGATGACGCTGGAGTGTCCTCTCAAGTGAAACTGAAGCTACAGAGCCTGGGCAGGATGATATGGAGGGTCTGCTGTTGCCCATGCAGCAGACCCCCCCTCTCTTCGCAGCTGAAGGGTCCAAGGGAAAGACAAAGTCAATACAGCTTGGCTTCAGGTGCGCCGCAGGAGTTGCCGGTGTTGACTACAATGTCAAACCGCCTTAGGGACTCCGGCTCCGGATTTTCTGTCGGGGTTTACTCCCTTAGCCTTTCCCCTGAAGAGGTATGCCGCAAGGCAGCGGAGGTTTTTTGGGGTCAGAGTTTTCCTTCTCTGATTTTAGAGATGTCCTTCCTCTTTCCTCCTTTACAGTCTTGAGGGCAGCATTTACAGGCTAAAATAGAAAACTGGCAGTGTAACCTTCTAAGCAGATACTACCAATACCCTGCTTGGGTATACTCACCCAACAATAAACATCTCTTAAATGTCCTCCAAGTGCCATGCCTCGAATTAGTAAATGGCAGTGCAATGGCAGCCAAACATTTGGATCAAAACAACCGCACCAGTTAATTCCAAGCAAACAACAAGAAAGAAGCCTCCGGCTCTTCGCCTCGCTAGCTGGAACATCAGGACCATGTGCCCCGGACTTACTGCAGACCTTCCGTGGATCAAGGGTGCCAGGAAAACCGCTGTCATCGATAGGGAACTGGCACGACTAAACATCGACATTGCGGCTCTACAGGAGACCCGGTTGGCCGACAACGGAACTATCAGAGAAACCAACTACACCTTCTACTGGCAAGGGAAGTCTCCGGACCAACCAAGACAGCACGGTGTTGGGTTCGCTGTGAAGAACACGCTTGTTAACTCCATAGAGCCACCCACAGGAGGCACAGAGAGATTACTTACCCTCCGATTGTCAACAACTTTCGGCCCAGTCAGCATTCTTAGCGCGTATGCCCCAACCCTCTGCGCCACCACCGAAGAGAAAGAACAGTTCTACCATGCACTGGACGAAGCGTTATCCAAGATTCCCAGAAGTAACGCTCTCTATCTCCTTGGAGACTTCAACGCAAGAGTAGGAGCCGACCACATGGCCTGGCCCACCTGCCTTGGAAACTTTGGGAGAGGAAAGATCAATGAGAATGGTCAGCGACTGCTTGAGCTTTTGTGTCACCACGGCCTGTGCGTGACAAACACATTCTTCAAGTGCAAAGAGATCCACCAGGTGTCATGGAGGCACCCCCGCTCCCGTCATTGGCACCAGCTTGACCTCGTCATCACCAGAAGAACGGATATTGGCAGCACCCTCCTCACCCGCAGCTACCACAGTGCAGACTGCGACACGGACCATGCCCTCGTGGTAAGCAAGGTGCGCATAATGCCGAAGAGGTTGCACCACTCCAAGATGAAGGGTCGCCCACGCATCAACACCAGTTGTGCCAGCAACCCAGTTAAGACCCAGCAATTCATCAACAAGATGGAAGATGCACTCGGCGAGGGAGTGGCGGCAGATGACATTATCGAATCCAATTGGCTACGTCTCCGCGACGCCATATACAACTCCGCCATTATTGCTTACGGGAAGAAAGAGCGGAAGAACGCTGACTGGTACGAGGCTCACTGGGAAGAAATGGAACCCGTGATCGAGGCTAAGAGGAAGGCCCTACTGGCTTACAAGGTCACGCCCACTCCCAGTACACTTCAAGCTCTACGGGCTGCCAGGAACAAAGCCCAGAAGACCGCCCGCCACTGTGCCAACACCTATTGGCTAAACCTGTGCAGAAGCATTCAGGAAGCCGCCGATACAGGCAACGCACGAGGAATGTATGAGGGTATCAAGAAGGCAACAGGCCCAATCCCCTCCAAGATCGCCCCCCTTAAGTCCAAGACAGGTGAGGTCATCACTGACCAGGAACAGCAAATGCGGCGGTGGACCGAGCACTACCTCGAGCTGTACGCAACGAAGAACACCGTAACAGACACTGCTCTTAAAGCCATCCCAGACCTACCAGTCATGGAGGAGCTAGACACCCCACCTACTGCGGCAGAGCTCGGCAAAGCCATCGACCGCCTCGCTTGCGGGAAAGCACCAGGAAGCGACGGAATCCCTCCAGAAATCCTAAAGAGCGGGAAACCAGTCCTGCTACAGCCGCTCCACCATCTACTCTGTCTCTGCTGGAAGGAGGGTTACATCCCCCAGGATATGAGAGACGCCAACATTATCACCATGTACAAGAACAAAGGAGACCGCAGCGACTGCAACAACTACCAGGGCATCTCTCTCCTCAGCGTCGTCGGCAAAGTATTCGCCCGGGTCGCTCTTGCCCGCCTGCAGACCCTTGCTTCCCGCGTCTACCCAGAGTCCCAGTGTGGCTTCAGAGCTGGCCGATCAACAGTGGACATGATCTTCTCCCTACGCCAGCTGCAGGAGAAGTGTCACGAGCAGCATAAACCACTCTACCTCGCCTTTATAGACCTCACGAAGGCGTTTGATCTGGTCAGTCGAAGCGGACTCTTCAGCTTGCTACGGAAGATTGGCTGTCCACCACATCTGCTTGCTGTGGTCATGTCCTTTCACGACAACATGCACAGCACGGTGTCCTACAACGGCGCAACCTCTGAGGCCTTCCCAGTCAGCAGCGGAGTAAAGCAGGGCTGCGTCCTCGCGCCTACGCTGTTCGGAATCTTCTTCTCCATGCTCCTCCAATACGCCTTTAAGGACTGCAGCGAGGGTGTCTTCATTCACACCAGATCCGATGGCAAGCTCTACAACCTGGCCCGTCTACGAGCCAAGACCAAAGTCAAAGAGGTGCTCATCCGTGAGATGCTCTTCGCCGACGACGCAGCTTTGACATCACACTCCGAAGAGGGACTCCAGCAGCTAGTCACTTGCCTTTCCCATGCATGCAAGGAGTTCGGACTAGCCATCAGCCTGACGAAGACGAATGTTATGGCTCAAGGCACGGGGACTCCCCCATGCATCACCATCGACGGACACACCCTGGAGGTTGTCAACGACTTCACTTACCTCGGGTCCACCATCTCGAGCTCTCTGTCAGTCGACCTGGAGGTCAACCGGAGAATCGCCAGGGCAGCCACAGTTATGGCCAGACTGAACCGGCGAGCGTGGAACAATTCCAGCCTCACTGAGAAAACCAGACTGCGCATCTACCAAGCCTGCGTACTCAGCACTCTCCTCTATGGCAGCGAGACGTGGACCACCTACGCAAGGCACGAAAGGAAACTCAACAGCTTCCACATGAGGTGCCTGCAACGCGTCCTGCATGTCGCCTGGCAGGATAAGGTCCCCAACACCGAGGTGCTGAAGCGAGCCAATATGAGCAGTTTGCATGCAGTTCTTAGCGAGAGACGCCTCAGGTGGCTCGGCCATGTCAAAAGAATGGATGCAGGCCGTATCCCCAAAGACCTCCTCTACGGCGAGCTAGCAGAAGGCAAGAGGATGACAGGGCGCCCAAAACTGCGGTTCAAAGACATCTGCAAAAAGAACATGACACAATGCTCCATTAATCTCAACACATGGGAAGTTCAAGCAGACGACCGCCTAGCCTGGAGGCTCGCGGTCGGGCAAGGTACGTCACGCGCGGAGGCTGCGCGCAACGAGGAGGCGGCCCAGAAAAGATCGAGGCGGAAGCAGCGTCAGCAGCAGCAACAACAGCCATCTGCCTTCACCTGTAACAAGTGCGGCAGGGATTGTCACTCCCGAGTCGGACTGCACAGCCATTCTCGGCGGTGCAGATAGACTCTCAGGAAGCTACGCCATCGTCTCTCGAGACGGACGGCTGCCGACGACGACGACGATTTATTTGATAAAGCTGTGTTTCTTTGTTATCAATATATTTACCAACACTACCAAAGGCATTAGACATTTTAAGCATGAGAGAGAAATTGTATACAAAATCTTGCTACACTTACAAGTATTTGCCTAAATGTTAAATCTCAAATGTTTCCTAGTTTCTTCAAATCACAACTAATAGCTCCCTCTCTTCCATTACTACCACATATGTCATATACACTGTAAGTAGATTTTTAGGTATTAATGTTAAATTACTTTTACATCTTTGATAACTAATATTTTAGGGCAATAAAAATTAGGGAAGTTACACTTTTCTATTTTTGTTAGATCTTAATCAATATATTAAATTATTCAATATCCTTAAACATATTTTTTTAAAAATCTAAGTTAAAGTGTTTACCAACATTTTTTAGATTTCTATATTAAACATGTTATCAAATCTAATGTTTCAGTTGTTTTTATTTGTGTTCACCTGTTTCAATAATCTGACTGTTAGATAAGAAGAGCACAGTTACTTGTATTTTGACAAATCATGTGCAGGTATAATTTGAGATGTTTTGACACCTTTTATATGTAAATATTTATTTGTAAAGTACACAATATAAATTTATTTGTCATTAAAGAAAAGCTATCTTAATAACTTAAAGGTATCAAAAAGCATAGTAACTCTTGATGAAAAAGCTCATATACCATCAACCAATACAAAGTAGAAGATATCAATGAGTAGAGAGAATTATTTAATAATACTTAGCAATATTTCATAGGTGTATATGTATGAAGTCCTGTAACACAAATTGTATTTTCTGCATGTTCAGTTTTTGTTTATGTACTCTGAACTCTAAAAGAAAAATGGGATCAACGAGGTTATTCGATTAAGAGGAATAAAGGAGTTATCCTCACTCAGGATTATTGCAGAAAAAGTGTTTTTCAAGAGGATCAAATAGAAGAACAATTATCAAAACAGTAGACTTGGACTTCTACAGTTAGTTATCAACTGCCTCCCACCACAGTATTTAAAAAAAAAATAGTCTCAGTTAAAATGTTTTTTGAAAAAGAAAATCATGTAAGAAATTTTGTTCTTGGAAAATGTCAATCTAAATTTTTTTAAACTATGTTTTTTATATGAAATTATCTATAAACAATTTATTTTAAGGACATTTTTACATTATATTTTATGTTTAGAAATAACTAGGATTCAAAATGTTACTTAAATTTGAAAGTTATGTTTAATCATCCACAATTTATCCTCATTGTACAAACACAGATAGTACTTTAAAAGCTTTTGTAACTCCTCCCAGAATCACTTCTTCAATTCAAGATGTGAAGAAGCTTTTTAGTTTGATGTCAACCCATTTGTTTACTTTTGTTCTTTATTTTCCTTACCCTGGGACATATATTATTTTAAAAATTGCTACATTGAATATTTGAAATTTCCCTGCCTATGTTTTCCTCTAGGGACTTTTATGATGCCATGACTTACTTAAGTCTTTTACCCATTTTGAGTTTATTCTGGTATATGGTGTAAGTTGGTGGTCTAGTTTCAATTTTTTGCATGTACCATTCCAGTTCTCCCAACATTTATTGAAGAGGCTATTTATACTCCATTGTATGCCTATGCCCTCTTTGTCAAATATCAATTGGCTATAGAGACTTGGGTGTATTTCTTGGTTCTCTATTCTGTTCCAATGATCTATTTGTCTGTTCTTATTCCAGTACCAGACTGTTTTGAATCAAGCAGCCTTGTAGTGAAGTGTGATATTAGGCATTGTGATTCCTCCTACTTTGTTCTTCTTTCTCAAGACTGCTGAGGCTATTCAGGGTCTTTTTTGGTTCCATATAAATTTTTGAAATGTTTATTCTAGATCTGTGAAATATGCCACCAGTATTTTAATAGGAAACATTAAATTGAATCTATAAATTGCTTTGGGTAGTGTGGACATTTTAATGATGGTTATTCTTCCAGTTCATGAACATGGTACTGCAAGAAATGCTAAAGGGACTGCTATAAAGAGGAGAAGAGTTGGAGAGAGATAGAGAGGTATGGAAAAAATGGCAATGAATAAGTACCTATCGATAATAACCTTAAACATAAAAGGATTAATGCTCCAATAAAAAAAATGTAAGGTAGCTGAATGGAGAAGAAAATGTGACCTGCATATATGCGGTCTACAAAAGACCCACCTCAAAAATATATATATAAAGAAAAAGAAAAGAAAGAAAGAATGAAAAAGAAAAAAACAAAAAGATCTATATAGGTTGAAAGTGAAGGGATGGAAAACATATTCCAAACAAATGGACACAAAAAGAAAGCTGAGGTAGTAATATTTATATCAGCCAAAATAGACTTAAAAACAAAAGCCATAAAGAGGGGCAAAGAAGGTCACTACATAATACTTTAGGAATAGTCCAACAAGAGGATATAACCCTTGTAAACATATATGCACCCAACATATGAGCTCCAAAATATATAAAGAAAATTTTGAAGGACTTCAAGAAAGATATTGATAACAACACAGTCATTGTAGGGGATTTTAACACCCACTATCAACAATGGATACATCTTCCGAGCAAAAACTCAACAAGGATATTGTGGCACTGAATGACACTCTAGATAAAATGGACTTAATTGATACACATGAAATCTTTCACCCCAAAAGAAGCAAAATATACATTCTTTTTAAGTGCACATGAAACATTTTCAAAAATAGACCACATGGTAGAACACAAAATAAGCCTCAACAAATTTAATAAAATTGAAATTATATCAAACATGTGCACAGATTACAATGAATTGAAACTAGAAATGAACCTCAAGGAAAAAACTAAAAAGCATTAAAATTTATGAAGACTGAACAATATGTTATTAAATAATAAATAAGTCAGCAATGAGATCAAGGAATAAATCAACAAGTATCTGGAAACAAAGAAAATGAATACACAACAACCTAAATCCTATGGGACATAGCAAAGGCAGTACAGAGAGGGAAGTTCATAGTAATACAGGCCTACCTAAAGAAGATAGAAAAATCTCAAATAAACAACTGAGCCCTACATCTACAAGAATTAGAGAAACAACAACAAACAAAGCCCAAAGTGAGTAGAAGGAAGGAAATAATCAAAATAAGGACAGAATTAAATTACATAGAGACTAAAAGAACAATTCAAAAGATCAATAAATCAAGGAGCCAATTCTTTGAAAAGATAAACAAAATTGAGAAGCCTTTAACCAGACTCACCAAGAAAAAGAAAGAGGTCCCAAATAAATAAAATCAGAAATTAAAGAGAAGTTAAAATTGATACCACATAAACACAAAGGATTATAATAAATCACTGTTAACAACTATAGACAAGAAATTGATCAGATAACCTGGGTGAAATGGACACATCTCTAGAAGCATACAGTCTGCCAAAACTAAATCAAGAAAAAGTATCCTGAATAGATGGATAACAACTAGTGAAATTGAAGCATTAATCAAAAAATTCCCAGCATGCAAAAACCCTGGTTCAGATGGCTTCACAGGTGAATTATACCAAACAATCAAGGGAAGAACTAACTCCTCTCCTTCTCTAACTATTCCAAAATATTCAAGCAGAAGGAAGACTCATAAACTACTTTTATCAGGCCAGTATTTTTTTTTTAAAGTATATTTTATTGATTATGCTGTTACAGTAGTTCCAATTTTTTCCCCTTTACTCCCCTCCACCCAGTATCTCCCTCCCCCAGCATCCCCCCCCAAGTCCATACCCATGGTTCGTAAAAAATAACTATCCCTCCCTCTCAGATATTAAGACCCTTTGTAATCTTGTAAAGGACAATGGGCGAAGGTCTCAAGCTCCTCTAGCTGCTTCAAGCTGGACATGGTCGTCGTCCTACCTACCCTTGGGTCCAGAAATCCCTAATAAGAGTGGGGGTGTGGAGGGGAGGGTGGCCTTCCCACATGGGGAAGGATCATGCAGACTCCAGGTCAGTTGGCTGTCTCCGGACAACGGCGTGCTTGGTTTAGCAGGCTGGCATCCTTGTTGTGTTCTGGGGGCAACAGATTTGGCAAAAAGGGTTAAAAACCATCATTCAATCCATAACTACTAGGTGGCAAAAGGCAGGGATTAATTTTTCAATGTTCCACATTAGGAGGAAAAAAAAAAAAAAAAAAGGGCTTCTTTGGAGGAAGGTGTGCTAGGCACATCTCTCCTGTCCAAAACCCTTTTGCCCATTTTATTTAGTTTGGGCTGAGGGAAATAGTTTATGTTTCCCCCCTCTCAGACCTCTGGGCCTTTTCTGTCCAAGCCATTAGGATAGAAAAGAGAATTCAGTTTTAAAGTGAAGCCCACAGACCACCCCATTCTTCACCAACTCAGCCATTTAGTTCAGCCAAACTGTTGAGTCTCCGGAGGCAGCGCTGCAGAGAGGATTAAGTGAGGCTTATGCGTACAGACAATCACTCAGGTAATGCGGTCATAGGCTTATGCCCTTTGAAAACAGAAAACACATGTTAATTTATGTAACATAACCAACAAAAAAGTCTCTAAATCTGTAAGACTGTCTTATTGGGAAGACATACAGTTGCAAGGCACTTGACATTCTACTTGCCTGCAACTTGAATCTCTTTGGTGATATCACAGATATGGTTTAATTTTCAAGTGAAACCATTTTTTAAATGAGAAGAAACTTTTAAGACGGTTAGCTGCCCTACTTTACAGTCTGCCACTGATCATTGTGATTTTCCTTGAATACTGATTTTTCTCCCTAAGATTACTCTCCTTGTCTTTAAAGGGACTACATTAAGTCCATTTTTAATTTATCCTGTTCATTTGCATAAGCATAACAAGAGCAGCAAATGATCACTTATGATCTTTAGTTCTGTTTTGCTGGAACTTACCCAAGGAACATTTAGGGTGGCCCTCAGTCTGCCCTTCAGGGCACAGAAGCTGGGCCACATACCTGGCATTCATCCTTGCCTGTACACACCTGTCCTTTCCAAGTCTTTCTGGTTTTCCATTGTGCCTTAAGGTCCCTTCTAGCCATCTTTCAGGAAAATAACCTTTGTTCCTTCCCTGGAGAGATTGCTGTGGACCGCACAACCAACCATGGCAGCAGGCCTTTTATTTCGCGGGCTTTTATTACCTTTGAAAGTCATTCCCAGTTCCTTAGGGATTTTTGGTAACAACATGAGCCCAAGCATGTCTCCTTTAGGCTTGACATTCCAGTCAAAGGCTTGTTCAGAAAAAGGAACCTCTATTAACAACTGGTCTTATTAGGTCTATGCAAAGAAACTTAAGTCATTACTTACTTGTTTAGAATGCCAAACTCTGGAGAGATCAAATAGGGAGAAAAATATACAACGTGAAGGAAAATCTTTGTCCTAATATTCACTGAACTGGCATTTCCATTCTTCATATTTTCATTTTCCCCCACTAAAAAAATTTTTTTTGTTTGTTTTTCCATTACAGTTGTCTCACTTTTTTTTTTCCCCTCTTGCTTCCCTGTATCCTGCCCCTCCCTTCCCCCACATTCAGTCCCCACTCAGTTGCCCATGTCTGTGGGTCATTTATACATGTTCTTTGATTTGACACTTCCCCTTCTTACCCCCTTTTCTCCCTCCCCCCTCCCCCCTTGTTACTGTTAGTCTACTCCTTGTTTACATACCTCTGGTTCAATTTTGCTCATTTGTTTGTGTTGTTCATTAGTTTCCTGTAATAGGTGACAGCATAACGTATTTTTCTTTCGTTGCCTGGCTTATTTCGCTAAGCATAATTCTCTCTAGTTCCATCCATGTTGTTGCAAATGGTAGAAGTTCCTTCTTTCTTTCTGCTACATAGAACTCCATTGTGTAAATGTACCACAGTTTTTTGATCCACTCATCTACAGATGGGCATTTAGGTTGTTTCCAGCACTTGGCTATTGTAAATAGTGCTGCTATGAACATTGGAGTGCATAGGTTCTTTTGAATTGGTGTTTCAGGATTTTTCGGATATAATCCCAGTAATGGAATTGCTGGTTCAAAAGGCAGTTCCATTTTTAGTTTTTTGAGGAAATTCCAAACTGTTTTCCATAGTGGCTGCACCAGTCTGCATTCCCACCAGCAATGCACCAGGGTTCCCGTTTCTCCGCATCCTCTCCAGCACAGGTTGTTTGTTGATTTGTTGATTATGGCCATTCTGACTGGTGTGAGGTGGTATCTCATTGTGGTTTTTATTTGCATCTCTCTGATGGCTAGTGATGTTGAGCATATTTTCATATGTCTATGGGCCCTCTGTATGTCTTCTTTGGAGAAGTGTTTGTTCAGGTCCTTTGCCCATTTTTTAATTGGGTTGTCTGTCTTCTTGGTGTTGAGTCGTATGAGTTCTTTATATATTTTGGAGATCAATCCCTTGTCTGAGATGTCATTGGCGAATATATTTTCCCATATGGTTGGTTTCCTTTTCATCTTGCTGATGTTTCCTTTAGTTGAGCAGAAACTTTTTAGTTTGATGTAGTCCCATTTGTTTATTCTTTCCTTTATTTCCCTTGCCTTAGGAGCTATATCAGTGAAAATGTTGCTACGTGGGATATCTGAAATTTTCCTGCCTATTTTTTCCTCTAGGACTTTTATGGTATCATGGCTTACATTTAAGTATTTGATCCATTTTGAGTTTATTCTGGTGTATGGTGTAAGTTGGTGGTCTAGTTTCATTTTTTTGCATGTCCCTGTCCAGTTCTCCCAACACCATTTGTTGAAGAGGCTCTTTTCACTCCATTTGATGTTCTTTCCCCCTTTGTCAAATATTAGTTGACCATATGAACCTGGGTTTATTTCTGGGCTCTCTATTCTGTTCCATTGATCTATATGTCTGTTTTTATGCCAGTACCAGACTGTTTTGATTACCGTGGCCTTGTAGTATAGTTTGATATCAGGTATTGTGATTCCTCCTACTGTGTTCTTCTTCCTCAAAATTGCTGTGGCTATTCGGGCTCTTTTTTGGTTCCATATAAATTTTTGAAGTATTTGTTCTAGGTCTGTGAAATATGTTGCTGGTATTTTAATAGGGATTGCATTGAATCTATAAATTGCTTTGGGTAGTATGGACATTTTAATGATGTTGATTCTTCCCATCCATGAGCATGGTATATGCTTCCATTTATTTGTATCTTCTTTAATTTCTTTCTTCAATGTTATGTAGTTTTCTGAGTACAGGTCTTTTACCTCCTTGGTTAAGTTTATTCCTAGGTATTTTATTTTTCTTGTTGCTATGGTAAATTGAATTTTTCTTTCAGTTTCTATCTCTGAGTTTTTATTGTTGGTGTATAAAAATGCCTTTGATTTCTTAATATTGACTTTGTATCCTGCTATTTTGCCGAATTCACTTATTAGGTCGAGTAGTTTTTTTGTGGAGTCTATAGGGTTTTCTATGTACACTATCATGTCATCTGCAAATAATGACAGTTTTACTTCCTCTTTTCCAATTTGGATGCCTTTTATTTCTCTTTCTTGTCTGATTGCGGTGGCTAGAACTTCCAAGACTATGTTGAATAGGAGTGGGGAGAGCGGACATCCTTGTCTTGTTCCTGATCTCAGGGGGAATGCTCTCAGTTTTTGCCCATTGAGTATGATGTTGGCTTCAGGTTTCTCATATATGGCCTTTATTATGTTGAGGTATGCTCCCTCTATTCCCATTTTGCTGAGAGTTTTTATCATAAATGGGTGTTGTACTTTATCAAATGCTTTTTCTGCATCTATTGATATTATCATGTGGTTTTTGTCTTTCATTTTGTTTATGTGGTGTATTACGTTTATTGATTTACGAATGTTAAACCATCCTTGCATCCCTGGGATGAATCCTACTTGATCGTGGTGTATGATCTTTCTAATGTGTTGCTGGATCCGGTTTGCCAATATTTTGTTGAGGATTTTATCATCTATGTTCATCAGCGATATTGGCCTGTAGTTTTCTTTCTTTGTTGTGTCTTGACCTGGTTTTGGAATTAGGGTTATACTGGCTTCATAGAATGAGTTTGGCAGTCTTCCCTCTTCTTGTATCTTTTGGAATAGTCTGAGAAGGATAGGAGTTAGTTCTTTCCTAAATGTTTTGTAGAATTCACTTGTGAAGCCATCCGGTCCAGGGCTTTTGTGTGCTGGGAGTTTTTTGATTACTGCTTCAATTTCACTAGCTGTTATTGGTCTATTCAGACTTTCTGCTTCTTCTTGATTCAGTTTGGGAAGACTATAGGTTTCCAGGAATCTGTCCATTTCCTCTAGGTTGTCAAATTTCTTGCCATACAGTTGTTCATAATAATTTCTTATAATCCTTTGTATTTCTGTGGTATCAGTTGTGATTTCTCCTCTTTCATTTCTGATTTTATTTATTTGGGTCCTCTCTCTTTTTTTCTTGATGAGCCTGCTTAAAGGCTTGTCAATTTTGTTTATTTTTTCAAAGAACCAGCTCCTACTTTTGTTGATCTTTTGAATTGTTAGTTTAGACTCTATGTCATTTAATTCTGCTCTGATCTTGATGATTTCCTTCCTTCTACTTGATCTGGGCTTTGCTTGTTGTTCTTCCTCTAGATCTTGTAGCTGTAGGGTTAAATTTTTTATTAGATATTCCTCTAGCTTTTTTAGGTAGGCCTGTATTGCTATGAACTTTCCTCTTAGGACTGCTTTCGCTGTATCCCATAGGTTTTGGGTTGTTGTGTGTTCATTATCATTAGTTTCCAGAAACTTTTTGATTTCTTCCTTGATGTCATTGTTAACCCATTCATTATTTAATAGCATGTTATTCATTCTCCATGAGTTTCAATGTTTTTGAGTTTTTTCCTTGAGGTTGATTTCCAATTTTAAGCCATTGTGATCTGAGAAGATGCTTGATATAATTTCAATTTTCTTGAATTTGTTAAGGCTTGTTTTGTGTCCTACCATGTGGTCTATCTTTGAAAATGTTCCATGTGCACTTGAGAAGTATGTATATTTTGCTTCTTTGGGGTGAAAACTTCTATATATATCGACTAAGTCCATTTGATCTAGGGTGTTGTTCAGTGCCTCCATATCTTTGGTGTTTCTTTGCTTCGAAGATCTGTCCATTGTTGACAATGGGGTGTTAAAGTCCCCTACTATGAGTGTGTTGTTGTCTATATCTTTCTTGGAGTCTTTCAAAAGTTTCCTTACATATTTGGGTGCTCCTAAGTTTGGTGCATATATATTTATAAGGGTTATATCTTCTTGATGGATTTTTCCCTTAAGTATTATGAAATGCCCTTCTTTGTCTCTTTTTATGGACTTTGCTGTGAAATCTGTTTTGTCTGATATAAGTATTGCTACCCCGGCTTTTTTTTCATGTCCATTTGCTTGGAATACATTTTTCCATCCCTTTACTTTCAGTCTGTGTAGATCTTTTGTTCTAAGGTGGGTCTCTTGTAGACAGCATATATGTGGGTCATTCTTTCTAATCCATTCAGCTACCCTATGTCTTTTAATTGGAGCGTTTAATCCATTTACATTTAAGGTTATTACCGATAAGTACTTATTCATTGTCATTTTTCCCCTTTGTACTCGTGTTCTTCTCTGTCTCTCTCTGTTTCTTTATCTTCTTAGAGCAGACCTTTTAGCATCTCTTGCATTGCTGGTTTGGTGGAGATGTATTCTTTTAGCCTTCTTTTGTCTTGGAAGCTCCTTATTTCACCCTCCATTTTGAATGAGAGCTTTGCTGGGTATAGTATTCTAGGTTGTAGGCCTTTGTTTTTCATTGCTTGGAATACTTTTTGCCATTCCCTTCTGGCTTGTAGTGTTTCTGCTGAGAAATCTGATGATAGCCTTATTGGAGTACCCTTGTATGTTATTAGTTGTTTCTCTCTTGCTGCTTTTAGGATCCTCTCTTTGTCTTTGAATGTTGCCATTTTAATTATGATGTGTCTTGAGGTGGGCCTGTTGGGGTTCATCTTCATTGGGACCCTCTGTGCTTCCTGGACTTGCGTGACTCTTTCTCTCGTCATGTTAGGAAAGTTTTCTGTCATTAGTTTTTCAAAGAGGTTTTCTATCCCTTGCTCTTCTTCTTCTCCTTCTGGAATTCCTATGATATGGATATTATTACGTTTCATGTTGTCCTGCAGCTGTCTTAGAACCTCTTCAGTCTTGTTCAGTCTTTTTTCATTTTGTTGCATTGTCTGGGAGTTTTTGTGTAGGTTGTCCTCCAGCTCGCTGATCCGATCTTCTGCTTCCTCTAGCCTGCTTTTAATTCCTTCTACTGTGTTCTTCAATTCAGAGATCGTATTTTTCATTTCCTCCTGGCTCTTATTGATAGCTTCTATGTCCTTTTTCATGCTCACGTAATTTTCTGTGAGTTCCTTGTAGTTTTTCTGGAGTTCTTTGAAGTTTCCGCTGAGCTCATTCAGCTTCTCCATAATCCATGTTTTGAATTCCATATCTGATAGTTCGCTCCCCTCTATTTCATTTAGCACTCTTTCTGGGGATTCTACCTTTCCTTTTGATGGGAGGTTGTTTCTCTGTCTCCCCATTTTTTTGACTCCTATTGTTTGTTGGTGCTTCTTGGAATGATCTGCACTTCCTGGATCTGCCTCTGGTGGTGTCAGATCATGTACCAGTCTGGCCCTAGGCAGCCTGTTGGAGACTTCCAGGGATCTACTGTTGTTGTCTGTCTTCTTTGATTGTTAATCTATTCAATCTGTGATTAGCTGTCAGGCTTAAGGACTGTGGGTGTGGCAGCTTAATTCCTGCAGGCAGGGCTTTTGCTTCCCCTCAGGCTGACGCCACTTGGAGGGGAATGGTCTACCCGCAGTACTGGGGATGAGTCAGCACTGGGACCAAGTCAGCTGCTCCTCCAGTTCTCCCCTCAAAGCCACCGTGCCAAATTCTCCCCAAGTGTCTCCAGTCCTCTCTGCCTTCCCTCTGCTTGAGCCCAGGGTAAGTGGTGGCCAAAATATTTTCGTATGTGATCCACTTAAGAGCTCTTTTTCTCCTGCTGTTTCTCTCTGGCTAGCAAGAAAGCCTGTGGCTTTTCGCTTTTCACAGCTGATACTATTTTACTTTCCACTCTGTCGTTGTCGGCTGGGAAGCCCAGCTGGGGGTTTAGACCCTGCCCTTCTCAGGGGGAATCCCCGGCTGCTGAGCTGTTTCTCAGTCCCTTCAGCAGCCACCCGTGTGAGCCCAGCCAGCCCTTCCGCGTCTCCGCACTCTCTACCAGTCACGTTGTGATGTAGCGGCCTTTTCTGTCTCTCCGTGGTTATAAGACTTCTTTCCAGCTAGTGTTCCGTTGGTTATTCCAGATGATTTCTCCAAAATTAAGTTGTAAATCCAGACTGGTCCTGGGAGGAGGTTAGTGTAGCTTCCACTTACTCCTCCGCCATCTTGGATCAGGCCAGTATTATCTTAATTCCAAAACCAATCAAAGACACAACAGAGAAAGAAAACTACAGGCCAATATCACTGATGAATGTAGATGCTAAAATCCTCAACAGAATAGTGTCAATCCAGATTCAGAAATACATTAAAAAAATCATACACTGTGATTAAGTGGGATTCATCTCAGTGATGAAAGGATGGTTTAATATTCACAAATCAATAAATGTAATGCACCACATAAACTGAATGAAGGTCTGACATCACATGATCATATCAATAGATGTCAAAAAAGCATTTGATAAAATCCATTATCCATTTATGATAAAAACACTGAGCAATGTGGGAATAGAGGAACATATCACAACATAATAAAAGCCATATACAAGAAACCTATAGTGAACATTATTCAAACAACAAAAACTAAAAGCTTTCTCTTAAGATCAGGAACAAGACAAGGGTGTCTGCTTTCACCACTTTTACTCAACATAGTATTGGAAGTTCCAGCCACAGCAATCAGACAAGAAAAATAAATAAAAGACATCTAAATTAGAAAGGAGGAAGTAAAACTGTCATTATTTGCAGATGAGATGATTGTGTACATAGGAAACCCTATAGGTTCTATAAAAAAATAAGTCAATATTCATAAATTGATTGGGTTTTCATACATCAACAATAAAATATCAGAAAGAGAAACTAAGAAAAAAAATCCCATTTACTTTAACAGCAAGAAAAATAAAATACCTAGGAATAAGTTTAACCAAGGAGATAAAAGACCTGTACTTGGAAAACTATAGAACACTGAAAGAAATTAAGGAAGATACAAAAAAATGAAAACAATTATTTAGATAGAATAAAGCTTCAAATCTTCATTACATGACCTGGCTGTGCTTTATGATACTAAAATATCTAAAAAAAACTTTATATCAACAAAATACTTGTGAATCTTAGTTATTATGTAGATAATCAATTGATGAACAGTGATGATTTCGAGGACTGTTTATTAATATATTCAAGTATTCTCATTATATCAATGAATTTTGGTTTAACAATCATTTGATAAACTCATGAACATTATCTTCCCTTATAGTGCACTGAAACGGCATTTTATATAAATTATGCAATTTATAAATCAAAGTAAGGTGACCTAAAATGCTATATTTTGTGTTTATGATATTTGAAATGCAATTTCTCAAATTTAAAAGAATGAAAAAGAAACACAATATTAAGTACTAATGAACTAAAGAAATGATGCTTAAACTGTTTACATATGGAAGTGTCTCTTTAACTTTTAAACATGCTCATTTTTAACAGTAACAATATTTGATGTAGTAGTCCTTTGGAAACTTTAAATCAAGTAAAAGTAATTTGAGTATGTTTTCTTATCATCTCCACATTCATTTTTATAATAAATAAAATATTTTAATGAAAAATCAGTCTCACACAAGCTTCTATTTGGTTGTATGTTTTACTATCTTTAAAACACACACACGTGCAAATAGAGAGAAACCTAAGAGAACGCAGAAAATAAAGTTATAGTTTTAAGTACACTATGATGAAGGGCAAGAACAAGTAAGAACAAACATATAAATACAATTTCTATATTTTGTATGACATATTTTTAATTTAAGAGAAAGCATTCTGGAAAGAATATTAAAAACTCTATTTAAAAATAAAAGCAGTGTCTATGGCAAAAATATCATGCAATATTTACGTATTTTTCCTTATCCACCTTACATTAGTTCCTATTGAATAATTAGTTTAGTGTAACATTGTTATTTTCTATAATTATTGATCTGTATTGAGTATTTCTCTTATTTATATAAGGGATTTATTTTCTAAGTATAAATATGCTTTTTCAAACTATATACGTATAGATAGATATAGATTGACTGCCTCTCTTTGAATGACTTTATGTGAAAAGCACTTGAGTCTTTGATAAAAGAAGTCAGTATGGTGTAACAAAGAATGGGAATTGAGTTTGACAGGGAATAAAGAAAAAGGCTCAGCTTGAGAGCCTGGCCATAGAAAGTGGCAAACCAAATATAGCATGTTAGATGTAAGTCTAAAGTGTAACTCAGGAATCTATTCAGTACTGGGGCATGATTTGATGTCATGGTGAAAAGCCTCAGGACATTTAGTTGAGAAGCACACAGGAGACAAACTAGCAAAATATGTAGTTGTAAGGAATGTGAATGTATGTGAAAAAAAGCAAGATGGTTTAACTGAAATACTTAAATGCCCTCATTGTCCCTAGAACCCTCTATTTTTTCAAATCAACCATCTCCACATTCACTTTCTTCCCTACTCTACCCAACATAATTGAACACTACTAACATTTCCATACAAATGTAACAAACTTCTACCATAATCTTCTCTTTGCAGTACCCTGCTAAAACCCCAAAGATGTCATTTGTATTCGTTTCTAATCTTCCTTTCAAATATATCTAAATGAATCCTAGGAACAAACTTCAAAAGATACAGACTCTGAACTTCAGGCATCCCAGATCCAGGAGATTTGCTGACCTTCAGTTGTAGATTCAGGGTAATGAAAAGTCAGGATGACATGAAGCCAAGACAATGAAACCAGAATGATGCACACTGGAGTGTCACTTGCCTTATCAGAATGGACTGCGCTCGTCTGCATGTAGAAAACTTTTGAACCCATTTCTTTGACCTCTTTGTTCTCGTTCCCTCTCTCTCTTTATAAAAGCCTCTGCCTCCACTGTGAGGTGGGGATGGGCTTTGTGACATGAGTCCCCTGTCTTCCAGGTTGCTGGCACCTAACAATAAACTACTTTCCTTTACATCTGCACCTGCCTCTCAATGTTGGCTTTTGTAGTGGCAGGCACCTGACCTGCATTAATATACAGCGACTTTTCAGGTTCTTTTCTTGGACAGCTTACTATTTGGCAAATAATTCAAGAGGAAAACAATTATATAACTACATCAGCCTCTCCTCTGTGCTTTTATTTTCTTCCCTGGAGTCTAAATTTCTCAAGATAAGATTTCTCAAGCATTTCTTCCATGAATTTTATAGTTGTAATATGTACAATTAAAAATACATATTACATATATATATATATATATATATATATATATATATATATATATATATATATATATATTATTGTACTGAGAAATGGGGCGCATTGGCCTGGTGTAAGAGATTCTATCATTGTTAAAAATAGACAATGTCTTCCTAACTTTCAATATACTAACAATTACCCAATACTTTACTTTTTATCACACACTTGTATGTCATTATTATGTATAACACTTTTAGACTCTTAACATATGACCCAACTGGATGAGCTTTACCACTGGGAGGAAAGGATAAGAAGGAGCAAATGTGGAAAACAGCAGGAGATTTTAAGCCCCTTTAAATGATCACACTTAGACAAGTAAAATTTCATGATTGATACTTTTAAAATGAATTCTAATCCAAAATGGCACATCATAACAATATATTGTACTTGTAAAAAACCATTTTAGTTTTCATATATCATTTTTTTTCATGTGTGCCAGATAATACTTCATTTCTCTATACTGATGTTATAGGGGGAAAACCCGTCTGGAAATAGGTTCTTCCATGGTGTCTGAGAAAGGAATTTCAGGGACACACCCACAGGAGGATTTGACCAATACTGGCAAGATTCATCAGAGTGCTCCACTCAGCAAGGCACTTCCTAGTGCTCAGCATCTAGGTCACCTTCACTCTCCCCAGCTACATCACGCCTGATGCCTCAACCATTACCAGGTGGTTTAGCTCAGTCTTGCTCCGGGAGAAGTCCAGCTTCTGAGGCCACGGGCCCTTGCACAGTCCCAGCAATCCCAGGAGGATCGATAAGGCCCGGAGGTGCATCACCCTTCACCTGAGGGTGAGGTGGGACAAGTCACTTAACTTCCCTGTGTCTCATTTTCTCTCCACATCTGCTGTCAAGGATTGATGGCACCCAGGCCATGACTGACATTGTGCTCTGGCCACGAGGCTGCTAAAGAGAAAGAGTCTCTGGACTTTGTTTTGATTATATTTCCTTGGGTTTGGATGACGGTAAGTTTTTTTTTTTTTTTTTTTTTTTAATTTAATCTTTATTATATATATATTTTCCGTTATTGTTTAAATCCCTTATACTCCCTCCCCCAGAAATAACCACACTGTTGTCCATGAGTCCTTTTTCCTTTTTGCTCAATCCCTCCACCCCCTCACCTCCTCCCTGCCCCCGCTAGCTGTTTACCCTTTGCGACAGTATGGATGGACCTAAAGAATAGTATGCTAAGTGAAATTTCACTCATATGTGGAATCCAATGAACAAGCTGAACTAACAGGGAAAATGAGGACAGACATAGATGGAGAGCAAGATGACAGCTAGAGAGTAGGTTTTATTCCAAACTGTCAAATTCCTTTCTTAAACCTTCTGGGGTTTTATGCTCCATCCTATCCTTTCCCCAGATTTTTCCATTTATGGTCACCATTTTGGCTTCCACTGCACGTGCCCTTAAGTTCTGCTTCATCATTTGGTTCCTATTGCACAGGGCACTTACTGCCCCCTCCTCCATCATGGCTTCCATAGCCACACACCCAGTAAAGGAATTTCCCTCTCCCATCAACATGGGTCTGCCCTCTAGGTATATTATAAAGATGGTTTGTCCTGCCTCCTCAGATGCTCAGAGTGACTGTGAAGCTACCCTTTCTTATCTGATCCAGCTTAATTAGATGTCTGGATCCCTTCTCTTTTGTTAGTATCTAACTAGGTGCTTACTTTCATACTGGTGAGTTAAAGTCAATCTGTTAGTGATGCCAAATACTGTCCAAAAATGAAAAGTATTTGCATTCAAAAGAGACAAAGTATTTATGGAAAGAGAAACTATGACCTCCATATACTATATCTAACTAATGTTGGGTATTGAAAAAATAAAACAATTCCTTTGACATTGATTTATTACAGCTGCCTAAAAATAGAGTAGATGACATTCCCTGTCAGAACTGATTTGGAATTTGAGGGATAAAATTCTAAGCTATAAAAATCAGAAAAATCTAGTTGAGGTTTAGACATATTACAGCTATCTTGACCCTTATTACTTTCAAAGATTAAATAAATGAAATAATTCAAAATTAACCTAATACAAAGCAACAGTATCATTATATTTTTTTAAGATTATTAACAACAATCCCCAAATACAATCTAATATGTATTTCATTTCCCCAAAATACTTTGTGCTATTTTTTTCAAATTAAGATCCAATTAAGTTTTCTTCATTACATTTTTTGTTGCAGTTTAAGTCACTTTTAACAGCGAGACATATATCCAATTAAAAAACAAAACAAAACAAAAAATGCTGATTTTTGTATAGAGACCAAGCCAGTTTTCATATAGAATGTAATAATAAGTTCTGAATTTGTTTGTCTTCTTATGGTGTAATTTAATGTGTTGTATTCCCTGTAAAATCTGTTTAGAGACTTGATTATATTCAGAAGTAAAAAATTTTACTTCATGCCATGTTATAGCAGAATGCTTTAAATGTCAATTTATTTCAACCTTAGAGATTATGTTTCATTACATTTTATGACCTTTTCTTTCATTTCCATTTATTAGCAGTGATTACTGTGTAAGTCATATACACCAGTAGTACATGTTTTTTTTTCTTACTTCAATGTGCTAAAATGAATTACATTAATTATTTTCTTGATGCTCAAAATATCCCAAATGTGTACTGCAAGAGCTTCTTTTAATGTGCTCTCTGTCTCCTTTTTATATTCTATTACTTTTTCTTTTGATTTTTGTTTGCTTCCATTTTGGAATAACAAGAGATCCAGGTTCATCTTGTACTGTTACAGATCAGACTAGGCATCAGTCATTACTCCAGGGATATAACATTCTTTTTAATAAGCAGTGGCAATCAAACACAAACTATGTTTGAACACCATGGTGTGTAAAGACAATGGCATTGACACACAATATCTGGGTGCCAGCTCTATAGTTATTAACAGTGTCACTTCTTTTAAGTCTTTGCTGTATACAGGGCTGGGAATTTAACTTTATGCTAATGTACAATTCATATTATAGTACTTTCTAATTAATTTCATTTTGTATTTGCATCTTTATCCACTATAAGAGCAATGGAAAGTATTTATTCCTATACCTATAGTAATATAACATATTTGAAATTAATATTTCTATATCTAGTATAATTTCAAATAGCAATGTGAATATTACCACTATAAATAAAGCTGGCAACTATTAGAAAATACTTACATAAGATGTAAGTCAGAACACTATGTTCCCAATTACTAAAGTAATCCTTTTCAGTTTATTTATTTTTAATTCAATTTAATTTAATTCAATTAAGTTTTTCTTTCCAATGTAATTTCATATTTGAATATGTACAATATTTATGTTAAATAATATAAAATCAAAATATTTAAAGAGATATTAGTACCCTCACTAACCACTCCCCCTGTACCTATCCAATAATGCTAAAATTAGGCATTGAATAATTTTATGAATGATGCTTTAATAAATAGGTTTGTATATATGGTTTTTTTTCTTCCCCTTTTGGTAGAGATATATCTCTACTGATTATTGGTTCAGAGAGTAAATGCCATGTAATTTTTCAGATGTTTCCAAGTTTCTCACCTTAGAAGTTTTACTACTTTTGAATCCGACTGAACATGAATGAAAATCCCTTTTCCTGACGTCTTATCAACAGAGGGCGTGACTGTAAAATAAGGTTGAGCAGAAGAGCTACTTTGTATTCCATTGAGGCTTTGACATCATTAATCTTCAACCAGGCACTTGGGGGCAGTAGTGTCCCTCTCATCCTGTGTTGTCCTAAGAATTCAGGATGTTTTCCTGTGTTTTTTACATTTTTCAGTTTTTTTCTGCATTGATCAACTTTATATTATAATAAACAATACAGTTCATTTTCCCCTGCCATAGGTAAACCTAACATGCTTATTGTAAAACAAATAAGACAACTTTTCCATTCAATAATTTTACAACAATAATTTTCCTTATAGCACAAATACAGAATTGGCTCTTTGTAGGAAATTTAGGAGGAAACAATAAAAATTTCCCATGAATATCTGAGTCAAAAAAATTCTGAAAAATGTAAACTAAAATCTAAGGCATCAGATCATGAACACAAAATGAATTTTAACTAGTTACAATGATGTGAGAGATTGAGAACTTACAATTTTAATTATATAACAAGAAATGTTATACCAGTTAAAACTTAGGCACAAGTGATAGAAATACAGAAACTATTAATTTTAACTATATTTGTCATTAATGCTTAACATACTTTTCCAATTTTAAATAATTTAAAAAATTACTTTTAACAGTAATATTTTATATATATTTTTAAGGATCAATGTTTTATTTACTATTCATGCTAATTATTCTTAAATAGGTAATAACATTATTGTAAGATTTTTTAATGTAACTTTTTTCTCAACAGGTCATGCTTCGTACTTCGTTTTATTTTGCTATTTCTATTTTGACTTTCTTTTTAATTCTACTCTTCACTGTACTTGAACAAAAATAAAATATTAACATTTGAAAAATATTATATTGTACATTTTTAAATAAATAAATCTATAATAGAATAAACCCCAGTTGATGGAAACTGGTAATATATTATAGGTACTTCAAAAATACTTGGTTATTATATTTAGAATTGTATTTTCCCCTCACATATTGGCTTCTGAGTTACAAATTAAAAAATATAATAAACTGACAATGATTTTTTTTATTTTTAAAATGTTTTCACTAATCTCAGCATGGCAATATATAATTTCATCATTAAAAATAAAGTTGATGAAGAAGTATAAATAACAAATCACTCCGTAAAAGTCCTCAGTCTCATGTTCAACTGTTTATTATATTTTTGACAACTCCAACTTCACACTATTTTCAAGAGCTTCCTAAGTACAATTTGCTCACTTACATTCTGCAGCTGTAAAGGACTGGCAACTTCTTACACAGCTACAAAGGAAGTATGTAACAGTGGTGGTTGGAATTGCTGAAAATGGATTGCATGCGAGCGATCAAACAATAGTTTAACAACTAGCATGATATTCACAGGTCCAGAAGAGCATACTTTCTCTACCATTATAAACAAAAAAGGGTCCTCATGTCAGAGAGAACTCAAGGAATGTCTCAATAAAAATAAAGAACAGTGGTGAATCTTACCAAACAAACAACTTTATTCTTTGAGAATCCTAAATCCTACCTCTTTATATAACACATGCTATAAGTCACTATAAATGGTAATAAATCACCTGGATCATCCCATATCACCTGCACTCTGATTTATCAAACACAGTTAAAAATTTTCACGTATCTTGTTTATGGAATGGGAGAAATTATAACCATTGGTTGATCATGAGCTTCTGCAGAAAATTATCTATAAAACAGAAGTAAAAAAAATGAGGGCATTAACTATGAATCTCTAATTACCCTCCAATCGGAGTGCTGGTCCCCACGATCACTTTCTTGGTGTCACGGCAGACGTACCTGTTGAACCGATGACCCATACACAAGAAATGGACGGGAATTAAATGATAGATACAATAGGTAAGCCACCACATGCAGAGCGACAGTTCTCCTGACTCAGATAATATTCTAAACTTAGAGTAATGTAATAAAAATAATCTTAGTTAAAAGTTATACATTTTGGTAGACTTATTTGAAAAACAGGTGGTCTAGTTTCTTTGTTTTCTTCAGAGCCATGGGGAAAAACTCAGACATGTACCAACAGTTTTATACGTTTTACTGTGGACGAGTGATTTTATAAAATTCTCACAACAAAATTGAAATGCATATTAATTTTTTTTTCTTTTTTTCAGAGCCGGGTGAGACTTTATTTGGGGGAAAAAGGAAAACACTTGATTTGGCTTCTAGTCAGGGACATGGGGAAAAGGCGGTAAACTCCCCCACCCCACGGACGAGCTGAGGACTGGGTGGGGCTGAGCTTCAGGTAGGCCTCCTGTGCCCTCCACTCCCCTGCGCAGCTCGGAGGACAGGAGGGACCACAGCAGCCATTCACTTGGGCAGGACATCAGATGACTCAGACACCAGCTTCCCATCGCGGGTCTCAATCTTCTTCACAACCACCGCCTTGGAGGAACTGGTGCTGGTGTGGCTGAAGAAGCCAGAGCTCCTGCCAGAGCCCAAGCTGGCCTGGAAGCCCATGCCGTAGTTGAGGTTGCTGTAAACTGGGCTCAGCGCACCTGAGTAGCCGCTGGTGGTCTCGGTATGGATACTCATGTTCTGCATCTCAGACTCCAGCCGGTTCTCCTCGCCCTCCAGCAGCTAGCGGTAGGTGGCGACCTCCACGTCCAGGCCCAGCTTGATGTTCATGAGCTCCTGGTATTCACGCAGTTGCTGGGCCATATCCTGCTTTGCGGTTCTCAGAGCAGCTTCCAGCTCAGCCACCTTGGTCTGAGCATCCTTGACGGCCAGCTCACCACGCTGCTCGGCATCAGCGATGGAGGCCTCCAGGGCAGCCCTCTGGCCTTCGAGGCCATCAATCTCAGCCTGGATGAGGCTGATGCTCCGATTCATCTCAGAAATCTCTGTCTTGGTGCGACGAAGGTCATCCCCATGCTTCCCAGCCAATGTCTGCAGCTCTTCATACTTGATCTGGTACATGGTCTCAGCCTCAGCCCGGCTATGGTTGGCAGTCTCCTCGTACTGGGCCTTGAACTCGGCGATGATGCTGTCCAGGTCCAGGGAGATGCTGTTGTCCACAGACAGCACCACGGATGTGTCGGAGATCTGGGACTGCAGCTCACGAATCTCCTCTTCGTACAGCTGCCTGTAGAAGTTGATCTCAGCGGTCAGTCATTCCAGGCGGGACTTGAGCTCCACCTTGTTCATGTAAGCTACACCCACATCCTTCTTGATGAGGACAAATTCATTCTCCAGCTCTGTGAGCTTGTTCATCTCATCCTCATACTTATTCTTCAAGTCCTCCACCATCCCCTGCATGTTGCCAAACTCCATCTCCAGTCTCAGTTTCTCCTGGGACAGTGTTTCCAGCTGCCACCGAAGGTAGTTGATGTAGTTCTCGAACATATTGTCCATGTTACTGCAAGTCGTCTACTGCTGCGTCTGGTCTCCAGAATCGTATTCTGCCACTCCAGGCTCCGCGACTTATCGATGAAAGAAGCAAACTTGTTGTTGAGGGTCTTGATCTGCTCCTTCTCCTGGTCTGCGCATGGCCTGGATGTTGGAGTCCACCTCCAGCTTCAGGGGGCTGAGCAGGCTCTGGTTCACTTGGACGGCTTTGATGGACCCTATTTTCCCTGCTCCGCCAAAACTTCCAGCCAGATTCATCTTGGCACCCAAGCCAACCTGGTAGGCGCTGCCCACCCAGGAAAAGAGCGAGGAGCTGATGCTGGGCCCACTGGCGTATGAGCGTCTGCTGAAGGTCCGGGGGCCAGAGGTGGACACCTTGTAGGTCGTCTTCTGGGTCATCCTTGTGGACATGGTGGAGGCCAAACCAGACAGAGGTTCAAGAAGGAGCCAAAAAGCTCCTTCAAAATGCATATTAACATTCTGAATGCACAATATGACATACTGATTTCTAAATTACTATGCTATCTTTTCTTTTTCAGAGGCCTATACCCTGCCAGTTACAATGGGGAAATTATTTCCAGTGTATACATAGCAGAATTTGGTGGCTTGCTTCTTGTAACCTAGAAGGATAGGGTGATGAGGTTGGTTAATACTTTTGACACAAACACATAGAAATTCCAATTAAATCATTTCCTAAAAAAAAAAAAAACAAAAACAATTTTTGGAGAATAAAAAGACAAACATATGCATCAAATATACATTGAAAAAATTAAGAGATATTTGGGGTTGATGTCATGATAGAGAATATAAAATTAAGAACTTTATAGCTAAGTGTTGAAGTTCTGCTCCCAATGCAGGCACATGAGTCCAATAATATAGCTAAAGTCTCTTAAATGATTATCTATAAATTTTGAATTATCATTTCCAAGGGTACTTTCAACCTTAATTTGGAACTCTTCTTTATTGCTTATTTTAACATTTTACATGTAGCCTACACATGTAAACTACATGGGTAATAAAGCTGTGTATGCTGTTTACATAATAACCCTTTTATTGTAGTGGTGTTTCAAAGAGTACAGCACCAAATATTGTTTTAAATTGCTTTTAATAATGTCCTTATTTTAATAAAGTTGTGGTTAAAGGCAAATTTGACTCATTTCAAAGGTAAAGATTTAATTCAAGGCACAACTGAGTACTCCACCATATGTCTAAAGTCGTAGGCTATAGCCTCAAATATGATACAAACATGGCTTAATTGATAAAGTTCATAGCACTAATTAAAAGTATTATATATAAAAATTACACAACCTTAAAGTTACTTGCAATTATTATGCCTTTAATGCAGTTTTAACTTTTTAGCAATCAGTTAGCTACAATTACCTAATATAATGTCTCCTTTACATATTAATAGATGATTTTAAGAGGTAAGCACATTAGTAAAATTAGCTACACATAAGGAATTAATGGCTACTCCTACTGGAAGATCTAGTGGGGTGACACTGGTTAATCAAATTATATAGGTTTCAGATATACAATTCTATAATACATTGGCTGTATATTGTATTGTGTGTTTACCACCCCTAGTCAAGTTTCCTCCGTCACCATTTATCTCTCTTTTTCCTCCTTTACTTCCCTCCACCCCTCTTTCCCTCTAGCAATGCCATACTGTTGTCTATGTCTATGAGGTTTTTGTTTGTTTGTTTGTTCGTTTGCTTCATTCCTTCAGGTTTTTCACCTAGCTTCCAACCCCTATCCCCCCTCACAGCTATTAGCCTTTCAGTTTTGTTCATCAGTTTATTTTGTTCATTAGATTCCACATATGAGTTAAATCATATGGTACTTTTCTTTCTCTGACTGACTTATTTCACTCAGTATAGTACTCTCCAGGTCCATCCATGCTTTCACAAAAGGTGAAATTTTCTTCTTTTTTTGTCTGAGAAGTATTTAATTGCGTAAATGTACCACTGTTATTTTTTTTTATCTACTCATCTACAATAAATCAACAAAATACAAGTACTGGCCAGGATGTGGACAAAAGGAAACACTTGTGCATTGTTGGTGGGAATACAGATTGATGCAGCCACTGTGGAAAGCAGTATGAAGTTTCCTCAAAAAGTTAAGAATAGAACTGCCTTATCACCCATGATACCACTTCTGGGAATATATCTGAAGAAACCTGATACACTAATTTGAAAGAATATATGCACCTATATGTTCATTGCAGTATTATTTACATTAGCCAAGATATTACACAACCTAAGTGCCCATCAGTTGATCTTCTATTTTCAAAGTCAACAGCATGCATCTTTTATCATTAAACTGTCACTATTGTCACTACATCTCCCACTCACCACGTCTGAAAAGGTTCTCTGCCTTTAGTATCATCATGTGGTTAGATTCAGCCCATCCAGATGAGGATGACCCAAGATAATGACCCCAGTTTAAAATTCTTAATGTAAAAACATTTACAAAGTACATTTTGCCCTGTAAGGTAACATAGACACACAGCATTAGATATGTACATCTTCTATCTACTTGCCATGTTTTTTTCTTGAAATTCCTGAGAGTAGTACTCAGTTGTTCAGAAGAATATATTTCTAGTTATGTTTGCCAAACTTGGAATTCTAGTGGGAGAGGGTAAAATTAAATTTGAGTCCACTGTCCCAGCAAGCATGATAAAAACATAGAGTTAGTACTAACAGTTACTAGCAGGAACCATGAAAATAAAAATATTATGGTCATTCTGAAAGGCAGAAGAGCAGATGGGCTCTTCAGAACCCAGGGAGAGGACTGTAATACAGAGATCTTACTAAAAATACATGGCTCTGAAAAACGAAATCAACAGGAAGTTAAGTAACTAAAACAGAGGCAACCAAGTAGCTGGTAAATAAAACTCATATTTCATAATTAAAAGCATCTGGATCACCACATGAACCAGAATGCCCTAAATATCATGGCCCTGTACTGTTTCTGTACAAATGCAAAAACAAACAAACAAACAAGCCCTTTGAACAGAAGGTTAAGTGAGTCCCCTCAGGAATATTTTTTCATACATATTGATAGGAAATCTTAACCTGATCTGTCCTGAAAGGAAACTCGCACTCACTGTCTAACCAGGTAATTGACCCCATATTAACCACAGTTCTAGCCTGTGGCATTAGTCTGCTAGGAGAAATGAATTCTTATCAGGTGATAAATGGAATTATTACTGAAGACCTCCTCAGCCTAACTCAAGGTGCTCTAAATTAACTACGTGTACTTAATCATTCCCTGAGCACAACCGAATGACAAATTTTGTCATGTTATGATACCCCCAGAAAATCACAATATTTGCATGGTATTGAAAGATGAAAGAAAGAAGATTCTTATATAGCTATAGGTAATGAGGCTTGGAGGTCTGGCTTCCAAAGACCCTGCCACTCCCTGGGCTAAGGAGATTGATATCACTGGACACTATTACCCAGCCACAGAAAACCAGTGTGTTGTGGCACATGATCGAGGGGCATCTGCCTCCGGAAATAGCTGGAATTGACATATTGAGCACCAGCAGAATCTTCACACTGGCAACCTTAAGCCATGTAAACAACCTCATGGTGGGAATGTATAACATCTGATGTCACATCTATAATACTCATCCACATTTAGATACAGTGCCACCAGCAGAATTGATATTCACTTGCTATAGATGATACATAAATTTGTCAGCATCATTTTGACTTTTCAGTGCCTATGCTTAACCTGGTATTGACCATTTTTAGTATCACCCAGGACACAAAAAATATGTGGAAAATGCAACTGTTTTAATTCCTGGCACATCCCTTTTTAATTCTTTTTGACTAAATGAATAAGTATAATAAAAATTTTAAGTGACAGGGTTTGAGAATAACACTGCACGTGTTAACCTAATCAAGCCATGTCTTTCACTGGAAATGCAGTTTTGAGCACATTCTCTTTACTACAGCAAACTAATACAGCCCTTGGCAGTTGGAATAATACTAATAATCTGGTAAATGTATCTTTCTCTCTAGTAAGGGTCTGAAAATTGCAGCTGTGAGGCAATCTCAACTGTGTCTGTTTTTGTAACCAAATCATATTGGAACATTGTGATATCTATTTGTTTGCATATTGTTTATGGTTGCCTGAGTATTGCAATGGTAGAAATTAAAGCATTTGCAACACAGTCTTCATGGCTCACACTTACTCTCTGATCTTATATAGTAAGAGTGTGTCAATCCCTGGTTTATATCAACAAGTGAAAAAGTAGAGGAAGATTGTTTTCACCAAGCAGGAACTGAAGTGTTCTTTGAGTTTTCTATTTAGGAGATACTTACTTGTTTCTCTTCCCCAAGTAATACACAGAGATTCTTAACATCTCTTATTGTAAATAATATCACATTGGTTTCTTCTATTGATGACATAGTGCTGTTGTGACTAGAAAGAAAGAACTAGCTGGTGCTTTTAGAAGTTTTGTAGTTTACTTGTGTGGCAGAGGGTATCAGAATACAGAGTTCTGTCATTTCAGGGAAATCCCTTATTCACATCTAGAAAAAGAGGAACTTCTCCATTTGGTCCACAATACAAAACCCATCTTCACAAGGGGCTTAATTATATGTATTAAGTACTTTGAGATACTATATAAAGTTTGCAGCAATCTATTATTTTGATTATTTTACTAATAGGTTTAAAGGAACACATTGGATACTTTTGACTTGGAGAATACAAGAGTACATATTGTGGGAGAAATGAGAGTAAGCTGAGAATTAGGGAAGATGTTGTGGAGGATTTAGAAAAAAAATTAAAATAGTTAATATCAAGGAATTTTACACAGGAAATTTAGTCCATAAAATAACACAGTGGAAATCTGTTGTTAAAACCAAAAATCAAACAAACAAAAACCAACAACAAACAGATATTCTTTCATATTATGCTAGTTACTAACTAGAACATAAAATACCAATGCTTGCCTATTACTCTACTAATCCTGCCTGCATTTAGCAAGAGGTACTACAATAGTAACCTTAAACTGAAGTATGTCAGATGTGTATCTTCTGAAATAAGTAGAAAAATTGGTAAATAAACCATAAACTGGAAGTTTTATAAATGTGTGGACATATTTTAGTAGTCAAAACATAAGGAACAAATGGTAACTTGCAGGAAACTGTTGTACCAGATGACAGTCAATGACCAAACACTCATATCCACTTCCATCAACCAATCCCGATATCTTAATGCAGGCTGAGGATCCAAAATGGAATGTGAAGGTGGATGGTGGAAAAGTATAAATCCATAAACTAACTGAGTTTGGCCTCACTTGGTAAAATTCAGCTCTGACTATGAATAAAAATAATGAAATGTGATCCCGGTTTTGTAATGAAAAAATCATATTTATTAATTTTGGTTTATATTTCAATAAGTATAACATGATCATCAGAATTGGAATGTGAATAATTTATGTTGCAAAATATCTTTGATCTGACAATTTTAATATCTATGACATATACTATTGTCCATTGACCATAGGTGTCTACAAGATGAAATATTTCAAGTGTATATAATCTAAATAGTTGCCTAGAAGGGGAGAGCAACAAAACCTTTATTATTGTCTCTGCATTATTGTCTCATCACTTATATTTATTTATTAAGAACAATAGAATATTATATCATATTCATTAAATTGGGTTTCTGTAATTCCAGCGAAGCTCTGGAGTTTTGGTTTTAAGTATCTCGATGTTAAAAATTTCCAATGAACTGGGATAGAAAGTAATTAGAACCCCATTTATGAACTGCTAAAATTGAAAATAGGTTTCTATTTAGGCATCATAAAATCTTATTCATTTTATCCTTGTATCAAGTGTGCCTACATATTCTGAAACTTAAAAACTCAGCCTGTACTCACTTTATCTCCATTCACTTTGGTTCTTTTCTGAATTTTCTGATGACTAAATCAGTTTCCATTTGACAATTTAAAATTAAAAGAAAAATTGTATTAAGCCTAATTCTTGCCAGAGCTTTCCCCTAGGGTTTAGAAAATCAAAATCTTTACCCTTAAAAAAAAAGAAAGATCATAGAACCATGAAGCTGTTCTATAATGTGAATAAATGTTATTCACTAATACAATGTAGAGTTATGCCACCCTCAACACAGTAAAATATGGCATTATTTTTTCCTTTGTGTATGAGGTCTGTTCAGAAAAAAAAATCCGGCCATTGTTAATATAACAAAACTGTTTTCATGACATTCATGTAGCCTGTCGCCAAGGAGAATGGACTGGAATGTGCACATGTGAACAATGACAACTTCACTGTACTAGTCAGTGGGAGCAGTAGATGCTGTGGAGAAAGCATATTTTCTGTGTGGTCATTGCATTCAAAATAACTTAATGAGTAAAGCACGGAGTCTGTATCAAATTTTGGCAGAAACTATTTAGAATATTCTGAAGGATGCAGCTACGGGCAACTGGTGATTGACAGTTTCATCACAACAACAGGCCCACTTATGCATCATGTCTCGTGAAAAGATTTTTGGTAAAACTTCAAATCACCTAGTTGACCTAGCTCTCTTACAGGCCAAATTTGGCACCCTCCAACTTCTGGCTTTTCCCCAAAACTCAAATCACCTTTGAACAGGAAAAGATTTCAGATAGCCTATTAGATTCAGAAAGATACAATGAAGCAGCTGATGGCAATTGGGAGAACTGTGCAAGGTCCCAAGGTGCCTAATTTGAAGGGGACTAAGGTGTCATTGTCCTATGTACAATGTTTCTTGTATTTTCAATATATGTCTTTATTTTTCAGATTCATGGCTGGATACATTCTGGACAGACTTCATAAAGAAATAAATGGCTCCAACCAAACATTGGTTTGCACTAAAGCTAGATGGCTGGTCATTCCCTAGGAAACTATAGCATAGCTAAGCATTGTTTCCCGAAACCAGATCTCACTCTTTTTTTCTTTCTTTTGGTCTTCATCATATTATCCTCTACACATCTACTTCAGCATCTATCTATTCATCTTCCTTTCAGATGTTATTACATCAGTAGGATTGTCAGATTATGTTATATAACACATAATATAAATAGTTTATTATTAACAAAGATTTTTTTTAACAAAGGCTTAATCATTCACTCAAAACTGCTTCTCTACACCTAAGTGTTAATCTTGCTTACTAAGACTTCTGCCAGTCCTTTTTTCAGCCAATAAGATTCTCATTAAGTCTTTAAGACATATTCCAGGTTATGCTTGTAGTGAATGTTGATGTCATGTGTTGATTTCAACACATGGACAATTCGTAATTAAGCCATCTCCATAAACTCATCTTGTAATAGCTGCAAAATTTTTAAGGCACAGATATGAATTGTGGTTATGTTACTTCTAATTTCTCTCTCCATACATACCATACACACAAACACACACACACACACACACACACGTGTGCACGCACACACACAGATGCACAATCAAAATATGAGAACTTTCAAGGGAAATGATGATCCTTAACCTAGTAGGTAGATTATATTTATTGAGTATATTTTTTCTTAATTTATAAAATTTAACTTCAACCCTCTTACAAAAAAGAAAGTACCTGCAAAAGCTTATTGTTGCTATTTATAACTGTCACACTTCAGGTGGTAATCCCATGTTAATACTGCTTCTCTGGAGAAGATTCAATTCAAGCACACAGTCAGGTATGTGCTGGCCAGATTCTTATTTAGATTTCTTTCTGTCAATCTTTTTTCCCATGATGGCCTAAAGCAATTACACTTTATATCACACTTTCATTTTGGTGAGCTATTTCCTTCTCTGATTTGAGTTCTAAATCTGGTTCCTTTGCCTTTCCTTCACACTTGCATACATTGCTAAGACCAATATCTGAGGGAGGTTTTCCATCATCATTTAAGATGATTCACTGAAGGCAACTTGAATAGACCAATATGTAAGCTATGTAATGGTTACTAAGCATCTGTTAGTTTAACTAGACATTTTATATTACAGATGAGTTGTCTACATTTAAAGAACAAGTCTTCTTATGCTAGTCAGAGAAAAATATGGAAAGCTCACTAATTTATTTTCCAAAGCCAGCCAATCATACAAAACCAAAAATAGTACAATATGCTTTGTACATTCATAAACACACAAACCTCAGCCCAATAGTTAATGAGACTTATAGGAGCAACCTCTACATATCACAGCACATGGATTCCAAATATATTTTTAATAAATAATAAGGATTATTCCAGAAATCCAAATATAATTCAACACTAGGAAATAAATCAACATACTTCATTATAGTACATCAATTACTTAAGGAGGAAAACTAAGTGATTAGATAAATATGTGATTGAAAACATCTGAAAATTTTAGCAATCATTCCACATAAGAATCCTTAACAGAATAAAACTATATAACTATATCTTTTAAATTTATAATTTGATACTGAACTGGAGATCAAGTGGAGAATTTTATAAAGAACATGTTTGAGACAACTGGCCTGAGAAAAGATTACTCATCTCTGAGATCTGGTGATGTCCCTTCTCGGTTGATTTTGACTAAATTATTGGAACTAAAGCTGTGAAATGTAAGTTAGTTCAATAAAATCAAATTTAAAAACTAAAATCAATATATTATTTATGCATAATTATGTAATTGATAACTTGGAGACCAGTGTTTATTTCTCTTAGCTTAGCTAACCTTCTACGGCAAAGTTTAAAACATGTAGCAGCTTAAAACAACACATCTCTGTCTCCCAGTTCTCATGGTTCAGGAGTGAGTCTGGCACAGTTTAGCTGTCTTCTCAGGGTCTCATTACGCTGCAGCCAAGGGGTCTGCTTACTCTCTGTAAGCTTACATAGGAAACACAGTGCCTCCAGGTTCACTAAGGTTTTTGGCAGCGTTCATTCCCATGCAGCTCTATGGCAGAGGGCCCTGGCTCCTGAGTGGTCATAGGCTGGAGGCAGCTCAGCTCCAAGAGCCTGACATAGTTCATCGCCAAATGGCGGCCTCTGAAGCCCCCTTGGAATATGGCAGTTTATGTTTTCAAAGCCAGCAAGTGAAGCAATCTTTATTCAGGAGGACCAATCTCACATTTAAAGGCTTTATACTTCCTCCAGGATAATGTGCTGTGTCTTAATAAGAATCTTGTTTACTGGCTAAATTTTGTTTGTCATTTCCAGTTAGCATGATGGCATCATTGTAGTGGAAAGTAGGCATATTTTGCATAAAGGCAAGAATACAAGATGTGTGTGTGTGTGTGTGTGTGTGTGTGTGTGTGTGTGTGTGTTTGTGTGTGTGTGTGTTGAGGGAAAACAAGAAAATTAAGATATATCTATGGTATAATGATAAATAAATTCTGCTGTCCTTGGGTGGGGGAGAGAAATTGGGAGAAAAGGGGACAACTGTAATTGAAAAACCAAAAATAAAAAAATAAAAATAAAAACATTTAAATGCAAAAAAAAAAAAATGCTGCTGTCCTTTGTACATAGAAGTGAACTATTTTTAGTCAACACAATTGACAGAGATTAAAAAGAACATATTTTGTCTACTAAAGATACTACTTCTAACATAGAATATCCAGTTGAATTTATCACCTGGTTAAGATTATAATACTCTGCTCATATATTCCATAGTCTGTCTTGCATGTGTAGGAGCCCCAAACGTGAATGGAATAGGATGTGATAGTATGATTTATGTCTTTGTTTTGGTTGAAGTATAAGGATTTGTCAACTAGATGCCTCTCTTACCCTAATGATTTATCAAGTCTGGGGACCCATGTGAAGTTTCTCCCATTTGTTAAGTATCTGTGCCAATTATTAATTTAAAGACTAAAAAGTAACCCAGATGAGTCCATGGACCCACTGGACCCGTGTAAGATAAACTTGACTCAAACACCACTGCACATCTATAAACTATTTGTACCCATTTTAACTGCAGTGGTCTGGTGGAACTTTGGTCACCTGGAATTATTGTTAGTTCATATTCGATATATAATAGTACTTGAAAACCTGAGTATTCCTTTCTTACAGTTTACAGTTACCCTGGTGCGAGGCTGAAGATCACCCTGAGGAAGATCATGAGATCTTTTTTTATATATACATTTATTATATTCCTACCTCAAGGAACCAGTGCTAGTCTTCAAACAACAGGCTCTGGATCTCTGACCAAAGATGTATAGTCATTCAAATGCCCTACTAGATGTGGTCCACTTACTACTGTCTCAACAATGTGATGGACTACCGCTTCCCTGGCCAACACTCCTCCAGCCACACTCTGTCCATCCACGCAGCTTACCGAATGAGCCAGGGCAAGCTCCTATCCGAAGGCACCGGCACTACTTCTTCTCCCCTGATTTTTCCTTTCTCCAAAGAGAGCCACATGCCTATCTCACCCAATTCTTTCAAATTATAACTCAAATATTATCTTATATTAAAACTGACACTAATTTCTCTATATGAAACTGAAGACTTATCCCTGCAAAAACCATCCCCGATCCTCATTACCTCAGTTATTGATTTCCATAGCAAGTATCATCTTCTCATGTTATTTCCTGTTAATGTTTAATTTAATTTTCTGTATTGCTTCCTACCATTATACAAACTCCAGGAAAGAAAATGTCTTCTTTTTCTATTTCTTTATTTATTTACATTACATTTTTCCACTACCATTTATTCTCCCTATATTCTCTTCCTCCTCCTCCTACACCCTTCCCACCCTTCCCCCTCAATCACCACACTGTTGTAGATGTCCATACGTTCTTTCTCTTTTTTTTTTTTTTTGGTTTATTGCTTGATGCCTCCACCCTCAGAGCTGTCATCCTACTCTCTCACTGAGCCTGTCTCTATTTTGCTTGGTAGTTCAGTTTGTTCATTAGATTCCACATAGGAGTGAAATCATATGGCATTTTTCTTTCCCTGTCTGGTTTATTTCATTTAGCATAATGTTCTCCAGATCTATTCATGCTGTCATAAAGGGTAAATGTTTCTTATTTTTTACAGCTGAGTAGTATTCCATCATGTAAATGTCTCATAGTTGTTTTATCCTCTCACCTACTGATGGGTCCTTGGGCTGCTTCCATCTCTTGGTGATTACAAATAACAGAGGAGTACATATTTTTCCAGGATTCTTCAGATAAATTCCCAGAAGTACAATTGTTGGGTCACCAGGCAGCTCCAGTTTTAATTTTTTGAAGTAACTCTGCACTTCTTTATATAGTAGCTGCACTAATCTGTATCCCCATTAACAGTGCCTGAGGGTTCCCCTATCTCCACATCCTCACCATCATTTGTCATTTCTTTTGTCTGTATCTGTACCCCAAGTATGTTGATATAATGGGATACAATACTATACCACGAGCATGCTGAAAAGAACTTAGAACAAATATGTGCTCAAAATATAATTATTGAAGTAAATAATGAAATTTTTTACTTTTATTATGGTTTATTTTGTCTTTTAATACTTTTATGCTTTTAAATTAGGGCTGTTACCTCATTTATCATGGCTATAACCATGTTCTTCCTTCATTTTAATCAGCCACTGTTTTATCTTATTAGCTTTTGAAGGTATCTAAAGTACAATATATAATTTATAGCATTCCTATTATAAAGATACTTTTGTTTGTGTCCTGGAAACAAATATTTTTATGGATATGCAATATGGGATGATATTTGGTATCTCAAGTAGATAAAGGAAGTTCTTGGATAGCATGATTGTAAAGAAAAAAATCAAGTTGTGATCCTAGATATTTATCAAAGCTGTCTCTATTTTTCACTGTAAGAAACCCTATGTTTAAAAATGAGAAATCTTGTGCTTTCAATGTATACAGTGTTTATATATACCATTTTATTTTATTTGGAGGCTCTTTATTCTATGAAAATACACTTTATTTCTAGATTTCTTCTTAGTAGATTAATATGTTTATGATGAAGTGCTATACAAAATTATTTTTCCAGCTCCATAGTCATGAGAGTAATCTTTGGCTCTAAGTCATGCAATAGTACCCAGGGAATATTAATCCTGACTTGGTGATAAGATGTTAAAATTTTATTTTACAAAAATAAGATTAAAGTATTTGTAATTGAATAAATAAATATAGAATAAAAGGAGCTCATGTATAAAAGAACAGAGGTACTTATCAAATCATCAGTCATTGAATTTGAAAATAATTTAGATTTCTTAGCCAGAAACCTAGGCAAAACCCAGAAGAGAATCCATCATCTTTATTTCCATCTGTAACTTTCTACTGCCTTATTTTTTCTAGCTCTTCTCTGTATTTCCCCCAAAATGTGGGTAGAGAATAAAGATACTGTAAACAAGCAATATCAGACACTATATGTTTCAGAAAACAAAATGCAGAAATCTGGACTTATTTAGACACTGGGATATGTGCTCCCTTGAGAGTGTATTTGTGTGGGGGACAAGCAGTGACAGAAAGGGAAGGACCAAAAAATGGAAGATTGCAGGAAATGTGAAAATCAGAGAAAGTAGAGGAGGATGATAACTCTTTACTTCAGAACAATCTCTTAAAGTTTAGAATGCATTCAGAGAAATGTTGAAGGCCTATTCACTGAGGTTCTGTGGTGCAAGGAACTTAGGTATCTACCTAAAAGCACAACAGACATAAAATTTTTCTTACCCCTAGTATCTACCTGTATTCACTGTACTACTTTTAAAATTCATTCATTCATTCATTTGTTCTTCCATTCATTCACTGACTTATTTAATGTCTAGTAAATTCTAGTATAGTTTGGGTATAGATATGAGTGATGAAAAGTGTTTGGTTGTTCTGTCAGATGTCTTTGGCAATCTGACAGTCATCTTTAATATCCATTATATGAACCAATACAGGGTAGGACAAAAGAATGTTTACAGCTGTTCATATGAAAAATAATGCAATAATTTAGAAATGATAATACAAGAATAAACTGTTTTGTGTACTCTCAACTGTGAACCTACTTTTGCCAAACCCCAATCCTCTATATGGTGAGAAGTAGCTACATACATAAACTGGAGAAACATAATGGTAAATCTTCTCATTATTCTATTTCCACAGGAGATATATCTATATCTATATCTATATCTATATCTATATCTATGTCTATATCTATCTATCTTACCTGTAGAGTGAAATGGAAAGAAGGGATTTGAAAACATGAATTACAAAAATGTATAAGCAACCAACTTAGCCAATTTTTCTTGTGAAACAACAAAATAAAGGCTTATTTCTTGTAAAATATGCATGAGCACTTGCTATGCATTATGCTTTTGTTTATTCACTTCGCTTGTGTGAAATGACCTTCCTTAATTTTGACACTTAAGAAAATCCTACTGAACTTTAAAAAGTTCATTTCAAGTGCAACTTTTCCTCTGGAACAACTGAATTTGTGACCTCTTTGAAGGTTAAACTCAGTTGTTATAATTGTGTTCTCGATGAATAACATAGCAAACACTTAATATATATTTGATTCATGATTCAATAGAGATTCTTGAATTTCTGTCTTAATTAATTTTTCTGGTCCATCTACTTCTATAGAAATATTCTGAAGTACTGAGAAAACCTTCAGTCTCTTTTAGCAAATATATATTAAGTGCAGACTAGTCTTTTTCTCCTATCTCCATCTTTTAGATGAAAAAATGCTAACTTAATTTTCTTATGTCTTTAAAATTCTTTGTTAGTGCAAACACTGTGAATATTGCATGTATACACATGTGCATGCACAAAAAGTAAGAGCTTCCTATTATGAAATATCTATTTTTTCCTCATTAAGCTCACATTAAAATCTGACAGTTCTAATACAGCAGGAGGTCTGACTCTAATGTTATACTTTCTTCACAATATAGTGTTACCTCTTTGTCTACAGGTCATTCATTTCCTTCTGTAGAAACTTATCCATAAGTTTTTCAGGATGAGAACATAAATATCTATGTAATTAAGTCATAAATAAACTTTTATTCTTTCATTTCCCTCCCACTCAAGAAAAATCTGTTTGCTTCTATATTTTCAAATGCAAGGCATTACAGAGAACATAACTGTTGTTCTATATAATTTCTATAAGGTTAAAAATGATAAAAAATAATACTGAGAAATTATTTACTTAGGCAAATAATTATGATAAAAATACTCAGAAATATAATGTACATATTTTATTATTCATTTATTTAGTTTGCACCTCAACCCAGTAGCATTATTCCAGAAGTGAAATGCTAGCTCAATATTTAAAAATCTTATAATGTAACCCACCGTATAACAATCTAAAAAAGGGTAACCCATCTCTCGCTGTATGCCTTTGTCTATGTTGATTTCTATGCTTGAAGCATCATCACTCTTCTTGGCTCATTATCAACAACTCAATTCAGAAATCATCCTTTTACTACTGCTTCTTCCTCCCCAACACCACTCTCTAACTCTTTGCAATGATTGTTAAAATCCCAGATAGATCTCTGTCATTTTACATTTCTAATTTAATTTAAAATGTCGTTTTTATTAAATTTGTCAGGGTAACTTTGGTTAATAAAGTTATATAAGTTTCAGGTATACAATTGTATAACACATCATCTGTACATTGTATTGTGTGTTCACCACACCGAGTCAAGTCTCCTTTCATCACCAGTTATGCCCCCTTTACTGTCTTCCATCTCCTACCACCCCCTTCCCCTTTGGTGATTACCATACTGTTTTTTGTGTTTATGAAGTTTTTTTAATTGCCTAATCGCTTCTCCTCTATCACTAATACATATTTTAAAAATAATCTAAATAAATTAATGCTTAAGGCAGGTCTAGTATGCTCTTCCACATATCTGTTTTTAAACCAACAATAACTTAATCACGCCTACAGGTGCATGCTGTATGAAACAGCACTACTTTAAGACCAAATGAATGTCAAGATTTTAGTTCACACCTTCAAAAATAACCTGGACCCAAAAGGATGCAGTCTGTCACTCATTACCTGTGTGAACATGAAAAAGTTAGTTGGCTTCTCTAAACACTAGTTTCCTCAGTTCTAAAATAATACTAATAATGCCTAGCCTGCTTGTATACAGTTATCTTAAATTAGTTATCTAAAGTGTTTTGAAAGGAGAAGATATTTAAACATTTTTACAAACATTAAAATATTATATGCCATACTCTGTTAAATTAAAATAGGCAAATGTTAATGTTTTCTATTTCTTTGTGTAGCAGATATCTTTACTCAGAATCAGAAGGAATAAGATAGTATTGAATGAATGTCTGAAATGAGATAACTCTTACAGGAAAATACTTGACTATGTCATACTTTGTCAAAGTCTTTGCTTCGTTCTGATAAATGTTACTTCCTATAAGAAATGGAATTTTTGAAATGATTTCTAGGAGACCAAATGCTTTTAAAAACACATTCTCTACCTTTGTCTCCATGACAGAGAATGACTGAGAAATTTTAAAGTATGTATTTTCGTCTGGGTTTCAAAAGGTTATCTTTCAGGTTGATTTTAGGCTCTGTAAAATGCTGATAACAACCTGTCAGAGTGGATGTGTTTACATCAATTTTCCATTGGATAAGCCACATACATATTGGGTGAAGTGAGTGTCCGTTGAGCACCTTAGTGCAGTTTTTGAACAAATGGCTGTTATTTGGGGGAGAAATTGAGTTTTCAGACTTCCACTACCAATACTCTGGAAATGTCACTACTTTTTAAAGTTATTGTTTTGATTAGGTAATATCATAAAGACCATTAGGAAATTTTGGAGTAAAAAAGTTATATTTAGATTCCTGCATATCCTAGATATGTAGATTTTGAAGTGGAAGAACAAATGTCCTATAAACATGAAGAAATATTAAAGATGATATTAGCTTTTAAAATAAATGAAAACCCTTGAATTAAAAATGTTCCATAATATTAGATAATAACCTTTCAGCTATGATAAATCGATTCTTATATATTTGCCTTATATAATTACACTTTTACTGTTGATTTTCCCCAAAAATTAAGAGTAAAAAAGGAATAGTTATCTACGCTTATATAGAAATACACCAACAAGTATAAAGCTTGATTACAAGGTACAGATACTAGTAGTTAACAATCGAAAAAATTGAGGGGCAATAGGGATAAAAACGCCGCTATTGAGACCCGTCATTTGGAACACATGAGAACAAGCTTGTAAGAGCACACAAGAGAGACAGCTTTTGCTCAAAAAGAGCTAAAGCTCTCAGTCTGATCCTCTAGCAAGCACTTTGTATGGTGTAGGAGTACATAATGTTTTCGAATCATTAAAGCAATGGAAATGTAAAAGTGTCCTTTTGGAATTCTAGGAAAGTATTATTTCTGTGCTGTAAAGTTACCTTATTCATTACCACTCAATGCCTATATATAGGTGTCTCACACAAAATCCTTCTGGGGTTGTTAAACTGAAAACCGTTTTGGTAATGTCATGTGAGTCCATTAAGACCAGAGATATTGGCATGATTTTATTTTATTTTTATTTATTTCTATATATCTTGTCAGTAATATTCTTTATTTTATGAACAACTTCAAACTGTAGTTCTGAGATGTGATTTTTTTAAATTTATAATTCTCTAATACAGCTATAAAACATTGAGCTTATTCAGTTTTAAAATAAATTCAGCACTCTTTCTGTGCACTTTAACATAACATTTTAACTGAAAAAATGTTTCTCTAGGTTATCATATAATTGATTTTGATTTCTACTGATACCCCGAAGCTTTTATTAATTTTAGCTAAGTAAGCTAGTCAAGTATATCTTCCTTTGAATTCTTCTATGCTGTTAATGTAAAATACTAAACTTAGTTTTCAGTGCATTTTTGTTAAAAATCAGGAAGAGTATTTCAAAAAGTTAAGTGAAGAAGCCATAGAAAAGATAAATGAATGACAAAATGTTCCGTAGTGAAGATTACTATTTCTGCTGTTTTAATTAATATATTTCTGTGAACATTCTACATTTATTTAGTGCTACATATTGAAAATATGTTTTCAAATATTTAGGATTATCTTCATAATTACAATATCACCATCGTGTCCACATTTTTATTTATAATTATAGTTTGAAAGTTTATCTTGTAAACTATCATTTTAATCTAATCCAAGAAAACTTTTAAAGAATTTAATTTATACCTTCCATTAGTGACTTTCTGGTATCTTGTGAAATGGTGGTATAAAAGTAAAGAAACAACCTTCAACCTTCAAGAGGTCCAAACACTGTTCATTACAAATGCATGCTTAAAAAAAATAACCTTTGAAGGTTAAGTGGAAAAAAAAAATTAGACAATAAGAAAAACCATTCTTAAGAACTAACAAGCCCAACAGCTTTCTTGAGGCAAAATAAACACAGAAAATAAAACAAAAGCATGTCTACTTTAGGTATACCACATTGGACAACAAACTGCGATTTATTGAACACCTAGTACATCAGAAATAGTTCTGGATACCTAGGTCATTTGTTCATGTTTTCCTGAGTGTTTATATTAGACACGTAGGGTGCTAACATGAAACTGAACAAAACACAGAACTTTCAACTTGACATTAATGAAAATAAAACTGTACTGCAGATAAGCAATCTATTGTGATAAATTTCATTATAAAATATCCAAGATGCTATATGAGCATGTAATTGAGCATGAAACCGTTCGTAAGGAATTAGATGAAATCTGAAGGGTAAATATAGGACAAAGTAGAGTGCAGGACTGTCAGAATTGACACTAGAAAAGTTTCCAGACAGAGGAAACCACACATAAGAGGTGAGAAGTCCTATGAAGAATTTGAGATTTTACCCCATCTGCAAGCTAACAGGTTATCCTAACATACTAACGTGGATGCTAAAAAAGAACCTGAAAAAAAAAAGGGTCATGCAAACAGCACAAACTCTTTGTTCACGCTCTTTCACTTTCCTTCCTGTGTCCGTGGGTGAGGGGACGATGGTCTCGAGTGGGCTTCAGAGATGCTGCACCTGCAATGGGTTTACAAGAGAGCCGAGGAACCCCGACTTAGGAAACCAGTTTTTTATAAAGGGCTACATCATGTGCCCAGCCTTTTCCTCAGAGAGTGACATTATCCTTATTATACTGGACAGCAAACAGCACTGCCCTCAGCTCTGGAGGCAGATCCTATAGCTTCTGGGGCTGTTCACTACACAAACAATCTTGAGACATTCATCTTACATAGAAGGTGTTGAGTGTCTCTGTTTACAAAAAGTGTGAAAGCAGGGATCCCATGCTTCGGTATAAATTATGTAATATCTTTTTCCAGGAAATTTGAAATAATTTATCCATGAATATATCTGAATGTATCCCTTTGGGTTATTGCCTGGAAAATTGTACTTTTTTTGATTGTACCAAATTCTTCCACTGTTAAGATCTGTTGAGGTTTTGAGTCCCTCCTGAAATAAATTTTTATATTTTACATTTTCCCAGGAAATCATCTTTTCACTTTCATAAGATTTTGTAAAGTGTTTTTAGTGTACTTTTAATTTCCTCTTTCAGGGAGTATTATTCCCATTTCATTTCTAATTTTGAGTGTTTATATCTATTCTTCCTTTTTCCTCTTAGGCTTTGAATATTTTATTTTCTTATAAAGAGTTTTTGAAGTTTTAAAACAATTCTGCTCCCCATTATTTTAATTTTTAAGCAATATTTTCTGATTTTATTTTTATTAACTTAGCATTTTTCTTACTTTTTAAATTGTGTTTTTTAGATGCGTGAATACTTTATTTAACCAATGTGATGTTTTTGTTTTTCTTTTGTCCCAATTAAAATGTGAGTTTTATCTTGCAACTTCTATTTGAGTTAAAACCTCTTCAGTTACCATTTACCTCTCCTGTAGCCATATTATTTTTCTCTCTGTTACAAGCAGTCTTCATGGAAAGAGTGGTCTACACTTAGTCTCCCCTTCAACCTGCCTTTTGGTTTCCAAATAGTTTCCTTCTAATTTCACTTTTGTCTATATTAGTCCCCTATGTTCAGTGAAAATCCTTCCTATATATACTCGCTATCATTTCTTTTTCAGGTCATCTTTCCTACCCAGGTTCTGCATACTGGATGTTATTAAGATTCAGCTCTAGGTTTCTCATTTTCTCAACAAGCACTTAATTCTAGGCAATGCCATAACATATTGGAGATTATATTATATTATGTATATAATCTCCAAGATGCTTATTTCTAGCTGAGAATTCTGAATGTTTAATACATACAATCAACCATTGATTTAACATTTACACCTTATGTCCCAAGAAAATGCAGACTCAACTTAACTAAAATAAAGTTATTATTTCTATTCTTTTTAATAATTCCAAATTTATTCTCTCTTCTGTGTTTTATATCTAAAAACAAACAAACAAACAAACAAAAATAAATAAAACAAATGACCTGACTGGTGTGGCTCAATCGGTTGGGCATTGTCTTACAAAGGGAAAGTTTGCCTGTTCAATTTCCCTTCAGGGCACATGCCCTGCTTGTAGGCTTGGTAAGCAAGCATCAGTCACCTCTCATGTACTGATATTTGTCTGTGTCTCTCCCTCTCTCCCTCCCCTTCTCTCTAAAAACAAATAAAATATTCAAAGAAACCTGTAACAACCCAATATGCATCACATTTCCAAGTTACAAACTTAGGATTTATTTATTTTTATTTACTTCAACTAACATTTCTCACTTATCACGATATTCTGTCAATTTTATTTCTTGATGTCATTTGTTGTCAGTTTTCACCAAGATTTCTACATTCAAACCATAATCTACTAACTAGAATTATAACAATCACTTCCTTACCTTCCTATTTCCATTCAAACATTGGTCTATCTTTCATTTCTAATATTTTAGTAGAATGACCTTTTACACATGTAAATCCAATTGATGATGAGTTCCTAAATGGGTGTAAATATTTTATAAGGAAAGAAATTATAAAATTTTCACCATGTGTTTTTTGGTTAGAACAGTAACTAATAAGGAGACTGAGGCAAATAATTTACTTTCAGTTGAATTTCTGCATATTTATTTTTATGTCAGGTACTGTTCAAGTCACTGGTTAAACATGCAAAAAAAAAAAAAAGATAAAATTGCACCAGTTTTCAAGAAAGTCTGTGTTCAGCAGGCCGTTAACACTGAATTGTAGACATTACATGCCACTAAAGAAAGACTGGCTAACCTCAAATATCTTCATTGGATAGTGTCATCTGCTTTTAGCCTCTGGATTCAAAGGTCTGTTTAATTATTCTAGACAACTCTAAACAGGTTCAGCCCATTTATGATTTGTACTGAGCCAAATGAATCTTTCAATTGGGTGTTCTAGAGCTAACAAAGTGGGTAATTACACAGATCAACAAAATGTATAGGAAATGATGTCTACGTTTTTGGCTCGATCTCTTCTATCCTGGCTTCCAGGGTGCAGGTACACTGTTGATATACCTATTTTTAATGGGTCTCTAGTTATAGGTCTACACATGTGGCTAATGTAGCCAAATCCCTACTACAGTGGTTCTCAACTTTAGTGGGCGTCAGATCACTCGGTGGGTTTGCTAACACATAGATTTCTGGTCTCCACCATAGTATTTCTGCTTCAGTAGGTTGGAGGAAGTGAGCAATAATTGGAATTTCTAAAAAGGTCCCCAATGATACAGGAGAGCCAGACTTTGAGAACTACTTATTTCAGACACATAAAGAAAAACGTTAGACCTGCAGAAGTTATTATAGTTTCCCAATCTTAAGTTTAGGCACAAAAAGCCAGCTGATATTCACTGGGGAGTTGTTAGTTTTATCATTGTTGGAATCCCTCACCTAGTATTCTAAACCTAAACCTCCAATTCCCTAATGGTATTGGAAATATCTACATATGGAGGGTGTATAATTCCACAGAACTCCAGAGAAAAATCATAAAGCATTCCTTTTTGATTCCCTGAAATGCATTAGGGGAATCTATTGTTCAGCTTAGCACCACCAGACTCATTCTTTCTAAAACACATAACATACACACAGTCACAAAAGTAATGTAATGCTGAAAATAAACACAGAATAGATAGATAATATTTAAAGTTTTTGTGCTCAAGCTAATAATTCAAAGTCAGATAATAAAATAAAATTAATTCAAATGCACACACAGAGAAATATAGAATCATATAACTAGAAAGGCAAATAAAAACAATAAATTGTAAGATGTTATATTTAAGCCACAAATGATAAATATTGAGAGATAAACTGCTCAAAACATAATGATGATCAGACAGTTGAAAAGGCTTATTATTTTCACATAGCTTAAAAATACTTCTTTTATATGAGAAACTAAAAAAATAATGAGAAAAATATGTAAATACTAATAAATATTTGGTACAATTATAACAGTAATAAGTAGATAGAAAATATTAGCAGAAAAAGATGAACATTTCAGATAAATAATTGCAGTTTATAATCCAGGTAGATGTGTCTTTCCAACGTGTTGCCCCTAATAACATGTCTTTAAAATATATGAATGTTTAAAGATGAAATTACAAGGAAACTAGACAAATCCATAATCATAATAAAGTTTTAACACACCTTCCTTAGAAACTAAGGAAACAAGCAGACAGAAAGAATACAGAAGATCTGGCCAACATGCAACAAGTGGAGATACATGCTATTAAAATGATCAACTGAGTATAATCATTCAAATGGAACAATTACTAAATTGTCTTTTTGTAGGACACAAAGCAAATTATAATATTTTTAAAGGAATTGTGATGTCTTACCACAATAAGAAGTATTAGAAATTAAAACAATGAGAAGAAAGATAAAAGCATATTCTCATATTAAACATTTTCTTTAAATAACAGATGGTTCAAAGAAGACATAACAAAAATTAGAAAAAAATTATTACACAAAAATAGTAAATTTTTATCATGAAATAAAAAAGAGCACAGTATTGTAAATTTAAAAAATATATAAATTCTTTTAAAAAATTAAAATTTAAAGGAAGGAACTAAAGTAGGCACCAAAGATCAGTGTCATAAATTAAGAAATAATAGCTCTACAAAGCCTTGACATTGAAAATAAAATGAGACTTCTGTTTGATGACTATTGGAAAGTATATTACAATACTTGGTTGCCATGGAACATTATTTATATAAATAGGAATAATCAAAACAAATACAAAAATGAGAACATAAATTGTTCTATATCTATTAAGTAAATTGAGTTTATATGGGAAATGTTCTCTCTCTCTCAGACACACACACACACACACACACACACACACACAAACTGACAGCTCAGTGGTTTCACCAGTAAAAGTCTACTAAACATATAAAAAAAATATTTAACTTATAAAAACTCTTCCAGGTTAGAAAATAAGGGAATACTCATTATCTCTAATTATGTTTATCTCAACATGAATGTTACAGGCCAATTTAATTGTAAGCATTGAGAAAAAATATTAAAGAAAAGAAAGCATTAATAAAATGAATCATGTGAATCTTGAAAGATAATACAACACCATCTAGATTCATTCATTTCAGGAATTCGTACAGATGAATTAAAATTATGGGAACAGAATAAAGGAAGTAAGTAACATGATAATTACAAGAGACACACAAAAAGTAACTGACAAAAATCAAAACCTATTTATTATAAGTTTTGAACAACTAGAAATACAGGAGTACTCATTAAATTGGTAACTTATGTCAAACATTATTTTTAATGTTAAGATAATTTAATTTTTGAGACAGCACAAAGATGCCTACTGTGATTTCTGTTTAACACTGTACTGAAAATTTTAGCTGGCTCAATATAGGCAAGAAAAAAATGCTTTAAAAATTTGGAAGAAAGAATATAATTATTTTCATAGATGATAACATTTACTTAAGATATGTAAAAGTTTCTTATTGATTTCAATAAATGTCAGCTATTTAGCAATGATGCAAGATAAAAGGTTTTTATGAGTATACCACATAATATATATTCAGTAGTAGTAGAAGAAATTTGGGTGCAAATGGGAGCATTAAAGAAAAAAGTGGCTGTGACCTGACTACTAAAGAAATATTGATATTGACATTTTATATGCCTTTCCTTCTTTTAATAAAATATATGAAACATATGTAATATCCATTTATGAAGAATTACCTGAACCCAGATACTTTTATTGAATTTATTGGGTTGACATGAGTTAAGAAGATTATATAGGTTTCAAGTATACTTTTCTGTGATGATATGAGCTGTATATTGCATTGAGTGCTCAATATCCAAAGTTGTATTTATTAATAACCTCACGATTATAAAAGTGTGTGTGTGTGTGCATGAGTATATGAGTGAAGTGTGTGTGTTTGTGTATGTCTATTTATTTACCTTAACCAAAGTAAATGGAGCCTCTAGGAAGCATTCTTGTAAGTTAATGGAAGTCTCCAGTCCACTCCTCTTCCTTGGAATGAGGCTCTGATGGTTGGTTCTGTCAGTGAAGTGGGGTAAAAAAGATGAAAGGAACACCTACTAGTCCTGGGACTGTTTGAACTAAGTTCCATTTCTTTGTAATCTCTTTTCTGTTCAGAATGAAGAGAGGTTAACTTAATTTCTAAAGTTTCATATCAATAGGATTGTATATTGAGGTTATTTATATTTGTAATATACATGGATAATACATTAATATAAATTATATAATTTGCATATATCGTGTTGTAAATATAAAATATTATAGATGATATAAATTATGTTATATAAGTACATATCCCTAACTCTAAACGCATATTTATAATATACAATTAGAAAAAGAGACTACCAATAATGAAATTTTTATTTCTCTATCATATTTTCTTTCATGATCCTAAATGTGAATTTATGGCTTTATTTTTATTAGCTATATTTTTATTAATCACGCTAATTCACCTTTAAAATATTTATGCAATAATTCTAATTCCATTCAACCTCCATTCTTAATCAATTTTATTTCAGTTATATAAATTGATATAGCTTTCATCCATTAGAAACTTATGAAAATATAATTGTGCTTACACAATAATCACCATTGCAATGGTCTGTTTTGCAGTTGATCTTCTGTGTATTTATGGATTGTAGAGTTGTTTGTTTTTCATCCTATGGAGAAGGGCACATAGGCTTGATAAATAATAACAAAGAAGACCTTTAGTTGGCTAAATATATAAACATACAGAACATTCAAAGATCCTTTTCTAGAGGACTTAATTTCTTTTTCTCTAAATAAAATTTAAAAACTCTTTTCATATGAAACCTCTGAATGATGTCTTATTTCAAAGTTAAGGAGATCTCTGGAAATAACAACTGCCTTAAAAAAATAAATAGCACTTATATTTTATTGTCATAATGCACAGAATCAGATTTTATTCAAGATGAATGACATCATTAATTATTCAAATCATGTAGGATTTTGAGATTTATTAAACTGTTTGAATAGTTAACAGCTATTAACATTGTAACACAAGCCCAAGTGACTATTTAATCATTTAAATTTCACTATAAACAAAACACTCCCACTCAAATGCAAGGATTTAATGGAGATAGAGTATCCCTCAAAAATTTTAGTGGGTGCATTTATTTTTTAATCAGAATTATCATTATCTACCTTTATCAGTGATTTATTTTCATTATCTCAATGATGTCATCACCATATAATTTAAATTATAGTTAAAGCTTTTTGATTATCATAAAGGACTCAGAGAAATCCTACTTCCAGCTCAATTATCACAACAGTTATAAACCCATGAAGAAGTTAATTATAAGACAGCATGAATAGCCAGGATGAATATAAGTATTAACGGTTCATGTTCTCCAAGCGTGATTCTGTTAAATATAAATAACCAAATAGTTTTTTGTGTGTGTTACTTGGAAAATGTGCTAATAGAAGATTTCCTGTATTATGCAATTGAAAGCACACAATTTTACTTTCCTATATCATTTATCTACATATTTTCTTTGAATTAAATTCACTTTCTCCATCTATTGTCATACCATTGAAGTTTATGACTATCTAGTATTTCATGCTACAAACCGAAGACTATCTGATTAACTAGAGAAAGGATAGTCACGAAGTAGGTGCTTTGTTATGGATTGAAGGATATTAAATATATATCAGGAAAAAAGCAATTTCAACATCTGAAACAATTTCTTCATCATTACAGACATAAAGTTTTAAATTATATCTGAGATAGGTAACATATTTTCAAAAAACTGACTGGGAGCCAAGAGATGTAGATTCATATATTGATTAGTGTGTGATAAAGGCATTTCATTACTTTGGTTTCCTGGTTTCATCTTCTGTACAGTAAAAGAATAAAGCTAAATTATATCGATAGTGGAAATATGCAAAGCAAAAGCTATTTAACTTAAAAATAACAAAAAAAAAACATTAAAACAAGGGAGGTAAAATAGAAAGATAAACTAATAGATAACATAAATTCAAAGATTAGTTTCCCAGAAATATTTTTTGCAAGATAATTTGATGTCTTTAAAACTTTAAAGAAATTTAACATTAACTCTAGAGAAATGAACACAGAAAGATAGATTTTCTTTGTGAACAACATTTAAAACTTTACTTACCATGAAAAATTAATATTAAATTTTAAATAATGTAAAGATAGTTATAAAATTCACAGTCAAATAAATTAAACATTTAAATTAATTGTTTTACTTTTTCACTCTCATCCCATCAGAAAGATAATTTCATCTCTCAAAATAGTTCTACTTTTATTTTGCTAATAACTAAATTACTTTGTAGAATTTTTATATATTCTAAATTCCTATAGATGACTATATAGTGTTATACTAGAAGTCTTGAAAATAAATTCAAGTTTATTTTTGTATAAATACTGAGGTATAAAGATTTAATTTCAACACTAAAAATGTTTTAAATCAATGAGGAAAAGATTAGAAATTTTGTTTACTATACATTGTAGTCTTAAATCATGTTGATCAAATAATATGTATGAAATAATCTATTAAATATAATAATTTGTAAAATAAAACAAAGCAATAGAAAACGGGCAAAGGTTTCCCAAGACAGATAAATTAGAAGCAAAATAACTTGTTAATTACATATTGTTATTAGATACTGTAAGTTGCAGCATATATGAAAAGGTTAATATATTATTTAAAAAGAATGTGAAATTCTACATTTATTTCTACCTCAAAATAAAAAAAAAAACTGGTAGTCTATAATGTTTTAAGAGATATAATAAAAACAAAATAGACACTAAAAGTTTCAAGATAAGTTACAAAATACATGGGAGTAAAATATAATTTAAAAAGGAAAATAGGAATACAAGGATAGCAGAGGAATGAGTGGAGGCTACACTGACCTCCTCCCAAGACCGATCTTGACTTACAGCTTAATTGCGAAGAAATCATCTGAAATGACCAACTGAACACTGGCTGAGTGTCCGGGGAGAAGCCTTGTAGCCTCAGATGAATGGAGAAAGCCGCTTCATCGCAGCATGTCTGACCGGATTTTGGAGGAGACCCAGGAGACCTGGCTGGTCTCCCAAGGAGAGATATTTCAGTGCTCCAGAGGTTCCCCTGAGAGGAGAGGGGGCTAGACCGCAATCTGGACCCACCAGCAGAACCAAGAGCGAACCAAAAAGCAATTCCAATTCTTATTGCATCCTGCTGAGTGTTTTTGTAAAATTTTATTAGAACTTGCCTCCTACTTATTTGTTTAAATATTGTCTTTGGGTGCTTTCCCTCTTAGTAGAATCGAGTAGCAGTGACATATTGCATGATCTGCAAAGTCTAAAATATTTACTCTTTGGTTTTTTTGAGAAAAATACATGTGTTCCCTGTCCGGTCTAGAAGATTACCCTGATTGTCTTTCCACTTCTTCTTTCTGCTGTGATGTATTTAGTTTCTAGGCACATTTTTTATTCTTTACTGTTTCTCCAAAGACATGCTTTTCTTACATCATGAAAGTAAGTGAGTCTATAGTCCACCCAAAATATTTATTTTTTATCTATTTACGTTTGTTACCATATATTGTTTCCTCTGAGTTATTTTATTTATTTTTATTTTGCCTTTCACATGAGAACTCTTGAGTGTATGCTTCTTGTCTGTCCAGTACACACATATTTAAAAGTGAAGCACTGTCTGATTGCAAATTGGTTGTTTGTAGTGACATGCACATAAATGTGTGTTATGGGGATATTAATTAGCACACTTCACAACGCAGTATGCTGCACCCATCTGATCTGGGAGTTGGACTAGGGAATAGTCAAACACTCTTCAAACATTTTTGAAAGCCAAACTTCATGTTATCCTCTGGTTTTATATCCATTGACTCATTCTTACCCTTTGCCTTTATTGCAAAGCAAATGAAAAAGAAACAAAATAATATAAACATTCTGAATATTATTTTTTATGGGGGATAAAAGTGGTTGGGAGAGGAGAGAATCACTGTTGTGGGATAATCCAGAATAATCTTCCCATCAAAAATATACCCAACTGAATCACATGTGCAAGGCCCCTTCTGCCAATAAAGTACCATATTCACAGGTTCCCTTTGCAGGGCTAACGTTTAGTGTACCACAACCTCCATCTTGGGCAATCCCCTATAAACCTGGGCCGGTGGGCAGTGCCTGCCCGGCATTCCTATACCTCCTCTCAGAGGCCAAACACTGCTTGTTTTCTTTGGTAGTTTTTGGGCAGGAAAAATTTCTGCCCATCTTGGTGGTATCAAACTTCTTTGAATTGGGGCAGAATTCTGAGCCCAAGGAATTTTTATTCATCTCTTCCTCTCACTGTAAGTTTCTTCCATTAGCATTGCCTGAACTGTGAGGAAGAGACATGTCCTAGTTCTCTTACAGTAGCAGATGTATTTTTGTTCCTGTCTCTCTGCCCTGAAGCAGGGGGTTTTCCATGGCCATGGGGGAGGAGAGGTTTGCTGCCCATTTTGCATCAGCCTAAGTGTTTTGATCCATATGCGAAAAGGGGCCAGGGGAAGCAGTTTTGTCTGTTCCACAGCTACAGTGGATCGCCTCCCACACAGGTGCAGCTCCAAGGTAGAGGTGATGCCCAGGGAGGGCTGTTGTCATTTTTCTCCAGTCTGGCTACGTTCTCTAAATTTTGGCATTATTTACATTTTGAGCCAAGTAATTCTTTGTTGTAAGGAGCTTTCCTGTGCATTTTAGAATATTTAAGAAGGTCCCTGGTCTATACCCACTAGATGCCAGTAGTAACCTGTATTACTTTTCTATTACTGCATGACAATTTATCAGAAATGTGGGAGCTTAAAATAACACACAAAGTTACAATCTCACAGTTTCTCTGGATCAGAAGTCTAGGAATGGTTTAGCTGGCCAGCAAGAGAAAGAGAGAGTGAGAGAGAGATCCTCACTTTATGATGAAATGAAGCCTTATGTGATAAAACACAGTCATAAAGGGAACATCTTATCACTTTTGTCATATTGTTGGTTAGAAGCAAGTCAAGGTTCCCACCCACACTTAGGGTAGAGTCAGAGATGATAACACAGGGTGCACAAGGATGGTTAGGGGTGATCGTACGGTGTGTTCACACACTCCACAACTATTGTGACAAACTGAAACATGTACATATATTGCCAAATGTCCCATGAAGGGCATGATTCCCCAAGATTGAGAATCACTTTCCTAAATTGATCATACTTGACATTTTGGACATTAGTTTCTCTTTTCCTGATTTTATTCTCCCACCATTGCTCTACCAAAGATGAAGTGACCCTTATGTTCCATCTCTCCCTCAAGGGACTTGTCATTTTAGACTTCAGTTTGATTTTCTTATGAGTTCAGTTCACCGAGGTTCCATATAATTTATGTTATTGTAGATTATATGCATTTTGTACTGCTAATAGAAGAACAATGATCCCCCGTGGCTTCCTCCATTCTATGTGGGAATAGAACTTCCTCAAGTATGAATTATTGATATTTTATCACACAAAAGATGAACATTCAGTCTAACTATTGCTTTGGACACTAGAAATCTCTATTACCTTATTGTTAAAACAAACAGTAATAAAAAATACAAATTACGGTACTAGGCATTAGGGGTTAACTCAGAAAAGAGCGTTCTGATCTAAAGTAGCTAATATTGTGAGGCTCTGTGATCACTCTCTAGCATAATATATTCATAAGGGTAATCTATAAAGAAAATTAGTTTTCCTCTAACTTTCTTTATGACAAGAATATGAAAACTGAACTGTGTTTCTTCTGTGCTTCTATTGATAAATATAATTTTATTGTTGATAATATAATTTATTTTATAATTTAGAAAAGACAATTTTCAATTTAAAAAATAACCTTGTTTTCAAAACAGATGAGCTATTTAAAAATATATACTGAATGTGAAACTTCTTAATACTTACACAATTCTTATTATAATAACTGTAGTAACTGTGCATGAATACGCTGACCTATCTCTCAGAAAATTAACATTTTAACATTTATTTTAAAAAGCAGAGACATTTGTTTTTATAATAGGATAACATTTCTCATAACAATATATACCAAAACAAATATTTATCAATTTATGCATGCATATCTTACAAAGTTTCTAAGATATTTATAGCTGAGATGTCCATCATACCAATAAATATATACTGAAACAACTGCTCAAAAATTAAAGCTTGGAAATTGTGTTATGTATTTATTTACCTTATTATGTAGAATAAAGTACCTGAAATTTATTAGAGGAAACCTTAGTAATTGCTTTTGTAGGTCAATAAAGTAAAATATTATTTAACCTAACAGAATTTAAAACAGCATTTTCTCTGCCATGATACTGATATTATTTAAAGCATGTTTAGAATAATTGAAATTATTTGGAACTGATGGTATTATACTGCAAATGTAAGAATCTCATTACTTTAAACATCATTGCACTATTTTGAAATATTTTCTAAAATGTAACTTTTATTATTTTAAATATATTTAAGCGATTATTATGTTTGCTATTATATATTGCTGCAAAACCTCTATGCTTACAATCACAAATCTGGGGAAGTTTTAGTAAACATAAACACAGAACAAAGGATTTGAACAGAAGCCAAGGAACAAGAGACTGCCATGATACTGATTAATAGACACTTCTTTTATTCTTTTTCAATACATATCTTCTCATTGTACTCATTTTATTCTTTTTGCCTTATTCCTGTGATTCTTTTCTATGCCCTTGATTTATATTAACTGCCTTTTATTTATAATTATCAAAATATATCTAGTGTTCATTGAATTATCCAAGTTGTTCAATTTATTGTGGAGCTTGGCATGATAGAATATAATTTTGTCCTTTTCTTTGTTTCTCTCTTTATCACTATCCTCTTTCTTTCCTCTGAGCTCAAACTGTAAAGCCCATTTGTTAGTGTCTATCCTAGGGCAACAACTTTCAGTTTTAAGCTGATGTTATCTGTGCAACTGCTTTTTTCCTCCAGAACATACTGAATTAGTTTCAAATTGGCTGAAAACCTCTTGTTGTCTGTTGCTATAATTGAACTTCCCAGAACCCATTGCAAATTTTTATTCTTTCTACTGGGAAGTAACCCTTGGGATTTGTTCTCCTTGAGATTTTAGATTTATTTTGTAATGGCTTTTCCCTACAGTGTTTTAAATCTTCAATGACCTAGATTTACAGAAAAGTTAGCATTGTTGTCACTTTTACTATGGTATTTGTTTCTAACTGCAGTGGAAACAAAAAATAATAGAAACTGATTATAATTGTAGTTATAAGAGTATTTACAGACTCTTAAACAAACAAAAATCAGTAATATAACCTTTAATGTTACCCTCAATTTAGAATATTAGCCTTAAATATTAACACAAGGTATTTTCATTTTTGTTATATTATTAAGCATGCCTATCTTCTACTTTACTAAAAAGGGACTTCAACTCTTTTGACTTGTTATGACTAACAATAACCCTTACTGTCAATAATCAAAGAGTAAGCCAATATTAGCAAACTGTTTCATTTCCTTTGTTTTTATTAAATTAAGATTTATTCTTAGATTTCTCAAAAGTAATTTTTAGAAAACTTTGCTTATTTTTCAAAGACATCATCATTGGACCATTTAGGGGTGAGTTATTAAAAATAACTAAATCATTTCCTGAGTAGGTAGAATGCACAATGGGAGGAGAAGCATAATGAATGCAAAAGTCCAGATAAACCACTGGAGGTATGGACATGTTGAGGACATTTGGATCTATGGGGTGTAGACTAATCAGAAATTATATAATTTTTATTAATTCCATTCTTCCTTCAAATGAAGAAAAATATTTCATCATGGGGACTATATTGTACTGAACTTCTGCAACAATGTCTGATATACAAAGTTGAAAAACAAAGCTACTCAAACCCACTGCTATAATTGTAACTTAGTCTTTACGGCTCTTTGAGATCTCAGACAACATAACACAGCAGTAATTTTGACAGACTCTTCTAATACAAGTACTGTAATATCAACTTTGTAGCATGTGTAGGACAGGGGAGTTGTCAAAGAAAAACAACAGTGACTTTATAGTAAGAAATTTCCTTCAGAGAAGACTGCTCTTGGGGCCTGAGATGGAGATCTGATTAGGAAAGTGATTTTATCACATGTAGGTTTGACCTGATTTCGCATTATTCCTTTCAACCTTTTCTAAGCACTCTGAAAGAGATAACAGAAAGAGAAGGAACAGATTTTTTTCATGGTGGTAAGAAATGAAAACAATTGAAATATCTTTCACTAGATGATTGATAAGGAAGATGCGATACATTTTGCTGGTCCCTTCTTGCCTGCAACGTTTGTTTTGAGAAATCAACTGACAGTCATATGGGAACTCTTTTGTAGGTAAATTTCTTCCTTTCTCTTTCTGCTTTAAAGATTCTCTCTTTATCTTTAACTTTTGACATTTTAATTAAGATGTGTCTTGGTGTGATCCTCTTTGGGTTCAACTTATTTAGGACTCTGTGCTAAATGGACTTGCATGTCTATTTCCTTCAACGAATTAGGGAAGTTTTTTTTTTCAAATAAGTTTTCAATATTTTGCTCTTTATCCTCTCCTTCTGGCATTCCTATGATTTGAATGTTGGCACTTCTGATGATATCCCAGAGTTTTCTTATTCTCTCTTCATATTTTTAATTCTTGTTTCTTCATTCTGTACTGGTGGCCTGTTTATTTCTTCTGAATGTTCCGATTCATTGATGTGAACCCTGGCTTTGTTTTCTTCACTATTGGTTCCTGGTGGATTTTTTATTTTACCTAGTGTAGCCTTCATTCCTCCCCTTATGCATTAACTATACTCAATCATTTCTCTAAGCATCCTTATCACCAGTGTTTTGAACTCTGCATCTGATTCAAAGTGATGAAAAGGAAGGACCTACAATCAAGATTACTCTAAGCTATCATTTAGAGTTGAAGGGCAGATAAAATGCTTCCTAGACAAGGTAAAGCTAAAGGAGTCCATCATCATCAAGCCCTTATTATATAAAATGTTATAGGGACTTATTTATGAAAAAGAAAATAAAAATTATGAACATTAAAATGACAACAAACTCACTGCTATCAACAACTGAATCTAAAAAACAAAAACAAAAGTATACTGAGCAAACAGCTAGAATAGGAACAGAATCATAGATATGGAGATCATAGAGAGGGTTGTCAGTGGGGAGTGAGAAAGACCAGATGGAGGAAAATGTACTGAGATTAAGAAGCATAATTGGTAGGTACAAAATAGACAGGGGTTGTTAAGAATAGTAAAGGAAATTGAGAAGCCAAATACCTTATATGCGCCATACATGGACTTGAACTTAGAGTAGGGGATTGCTGGAGGGAAGGGGGTACCAGGCAGAGTGCAGTGGAGGAGAGAAATTAAAACAACTGTAATTGCATATTCAATAAGATACACTTAAAGAGAGATATTGTACATATATACTATAGAATATTACTCAGCCACAAGAAAACCTGAAATACTGCCATTTGCAACATCATGGGTGAATCTTGAGAATATCATGCTAAGCAAAATAAGTCAGATAGAAAAAGTAAAAAACCATATGATTTCACTCATTTGCGGGATATGAAACTGAAAGCAACAAATTAACAAAACAAAAACAAAAACTCATAGACATAGATGACAGTATAGTGGTAACCAGGAAGTGGGGGAATAGTAAAGGGTAAAGTGAGTCAAAGATATGGTGACAGAATAAGATCTGAATTTAGGTGGTGGGAACACAATGTAGTATACAGATAATGTATCATAGAAGTGTGCACTTGAAACCTATTCAGTCGTATTAGCCATATTTGTCCTCCACTGACTGGCTTATTTCACTTAGCATAATAATTTCCAGATCCATTCCTGCTTTCACAAAAGGTAAAGATTTATTATTTTTATTTTTATTTTCATATGGCTGAGTAGTGTTTCATTGTGTAAATATACTACAAATTTTTATTCATCCATCTACTAATGGGCACCTGGGCTAATTCCAAATCTTAGCTATTGTAAATAACACTGCAATGAACATTGGAATTCATATATTCTTTTCAATCAGTATTTCAGGTTTCTTCGGATATACTCGTGTAAGTAAAACCATTGGGTCATGAGGCAGTTCTACTACCTGTGTCAAAATATGAGTCTCTTTCCTGGCTAATCAAAGTTCTCATTTCCTCCCAATTACCACCTAATACAAGTAAAATTTATTAGTTTGTTCAAAATCCTAAAGTCAAATCAAACTGTCTTTAATCAGGAAATATATCTTACTCTTTCCCAAAGTTTTGCCAGGTAATTTTAAATGTTTGAAATATAGAAACAGAAACTAGGAAAAAAAAATCCCATTTACTATAGCAACAAGAAAAATAAAGTATCTAGGAATAAACTTAACCAAAGAGGTAAATGAACTGTACTCAGAAAACTACAGAACAGTGAAGAAAGAAATTAAGGAAGGCACAACTAAATAACCATATACCATGTTCATGGATTGGAATAATTAGCATCATTAAAATGTCCATATTACCCAAAATAATCTATAGATTAAACTCAATCCCAATTAAAATAACAGTTACATTTCACAGATATAGAATAAATATTTCAAAAAAATTATATGGAACAATAAACAACCTCAAATAGTCTCAGCAATCATGAGAAAGTAGAACAAAGTAGGAGAAATCGCAATACCTGATATCAAAATATATTACAAGGCCACTGTAATATTAATTTTAGTAATGTTAAAATAATAAATGATTTATAAACATGAAGTACTTCAGAATTATTATTACAAATTTCATAGTTAAATTTGAATAACATATATTTATACATTTTTACTTGTAAAAACAATATGTGCTAGGCATAAAATAACTGTAAGCCACAGAGATATATAATACAATACAACAAAACAACTGTGTCACTTTTTTCCAGGGATAGTCGTCGTCGTCGGCAGCCGTCCATCTCGAGAGAGGATGGTGTAGCTTCTGAAGAGTCTATCTGCACCGCCGAGAATGGCTGTGCAGTCCGACTCGGGAGTGACACGGTATCTGTCTCCTCCCGTGTTGAATCGACATCTTGCGATGACGCTGGAGTGTCCTCTCCAGTGAAGCTGAAGCTACAGAGCCTGGGCAGGGTGATATGGAGGGTCTGCTGTTGCCCATGCAGCAGACCCCCCCTCTCTTCGCAGCTGAAGGGTCCAAGGGAAAGACGGAGTCAATACAGCTTGGCTTCAGGTGCGCCGCAGGAGTTGCCGGTGTTGACTACAACGTCAAACCGCCTTAGGGACTCCGGCTCGGGATTTTCTGTCGGGGTTTACTCCCTTAGCCTTTCCCCTGAAGAGGTATGCCGCAAGGCAGCGGAGGTTTTTTGGAGTCAGAGTTTTCCTTCTCTGATGTGCCCTGACTGGAAGAACGAACCAGCGACACTTAGCTCGCAGGCCGACGCTCAATCCACTGAGCCAAACCAGCCAGGGGGAATTAAAAATATACACACTTAGCATGTATTACTTTAATTATTTGTACAGGTTGCTGTCTTCATGTCTACCTGGAATTATGCTTATAACAGAAGAAAGAATTTAACCTGGGCTCAAGCGGAGGAAAGGCAGAGAGGACTGGAGATGCTTGGGGAGAGTTTGGTGTGGTGGCTTTGAGGAGAGAGCTGGGGAAGCGGCCGGCTGGGTCCCAGTGCTGACTCATCCCCACTCATCCCCAGGGATAGTGAATATTGAATTTTGATATTTTTATTAATTATTTTCCTGGGCCAACACAAACATAATTTAAACACTCTATATTTTACTGAGCATAGATTTTCTATATTTCATGTCACATATCATATATTTGGGATAATTAAACATTTAAGAAACATTTTTCTAAAATACAGATTTGATATACTTTTGTCTGGTCATGTCAAAGGTCTGTGACCAATAATAGAGTAGCCAGACTTCTGTTCTCCATAGAACAGCTAAATTTCAGTAGATCAACTTAGGGTCTTAGATTAATTCTGTGATAAGCAGGTATGCAGAATATAGGGCTGGTTGGCTGTTAAACACAAATGTTAAGATGAACCAAATAGCTTGAGTATATGTGAAAAAGAGGAACACAAGATTTAAAGGGAAGACAATTGCATTGCCTTTTTAACACCCATTTAGCTCTTCTCAAGAATTAGTTTATCTGATAAATTAAATATTAGAATAGTCCTTTTTTAATCCAAACATTCTTTATTTATTCTCATTTAATCTTTATTGTAATTTTCTCATTGCTATTGAGTACCCTTATGCCCTGCCCCCCCAGCAATCACCACATTGTTGTTCATGTCCATGAGTCCTTTTCTTTTTTGCTCAACCCCTCTGTCTCCACCCACTAGATTCTAAAGAAGATTCTTTTTTATTTTAATTCAAGTCTGGTCACTATCTTTTTCATTTTTTCTATTTTCTCTCCCTGTAATTAGGTAGACAATCCATGGCACAACTGCTTTTTCCATCTGGGAAATTCAGATTCAAAGTGGAAGTTTTAGATACACATATTCTTCCTGACCTAACCCGTGATTTTCAAATTATCTTTTACCTGGTTGGCAGTGGTTTTTGTCCTTTTCTTTACTAATATAAAAAGTTGTTAGCACTTGTCAAAATCCATTTTACATATTTATGTTCATGAATACTGATGGAGGAAAGTATTCACCAGAAGCTTATCCAAAGTTTTTAATGACGACCAACTTTTAGATACCCTTTCGATAAAGAAAAATACACAGAATAAAGACTATATTATATTACTTAGGTGAGAGTTCTTCAACATATCCACAAACTAAAAACATTATCAACACTGCATATTCATGTTCATAACACAAGAAGTAGTTGTATAAAATCTATTCGGACATGCTGAAAGTGTCCCACTGGGCAATTTCCACGTTCCACCATGTTCATTGTTTTCAGAATTATGTTGTTGAATATAACGATACATTAATAGGTCATATCATCTGCTAACCTAGAAAAACCCCCTCTTGGTAACTTTAATATTATATCAATTTCTTTTTCTGTTGTTAAATGTTGTCTCACGATAATTTTAGAAAATTCCCATGACATTTTCTGATGCTCTTTCCAAGGTGCTAACTCCATGGCTTTTACAACTTGAATATTCCCTGGGTTTTCTTTTAGAATTGGGGACATATTTCATGCATCTATGTTAGGATATTTGAATTTCTCTTGGATTTGTGTTTGCTGTTTTGTAAGACACTCTTTCATAAGTACTTTTGTCAAAGCAACCTCTTCAGCATGATCTGCTCAAGGTGAAAAATTAAGGATGTTTTTATTTAATAAAAATAGACATGATACCATTATATATACAAATTGTTGTATAATATAAGCAGATGATTTGCTTAATTTGCCCCGGTAAGCAATTATCTGAGATGTGGAGAATATATTTTGGCTCTTGGATCTAGAGATAAATTATAATAACTATAATAAGAGATAAATCTTTGAGGTGTGCCATGTTATTGAGTTAATGTCCATAAAGCATGATCTAAATATTCAAATACATAAAATATAATGATATGATAATTGGGGAAGACTTAATATGAAATAAGATCTGTTCCAAATATTATGGTTATAATCATGGAGTCTTCCAATAGGGATTCTGCAATTATATTTAATTATTGGGTTATTTCTTGAGACATTAATAATGTGTGTATATTAATATAAAAAGAGATTTGGATATGTTGGGACAAATACAGTTTTGGGCTTCTAATAATAGACTTCCTGTAGGACAATTTACCTGGCAGTTTCATTTGTAAATTGATTTACTATTAAACTTACGAAGGTCGTGTCACAGAGAATAAAGGAGTATTTTTCTAACAAAGGTATCAATTGATTAGTTAGGAACATGTGAAAGAACTTAATATTTGCAAATATTCTCACCTTACTAGTGTTTTTATCACTTCAAGGTATCTGATATTGATAGAATATTGGTTAGATATAAAAGCACCCATGTGAATAAGAAAGCTCTATTTTGTACACCGATATTGATAAAAAAATTTTCTCTGGGAATTTAGAGGAAGGATATAAATATTTTAGATGCTAATCTCTCTCTCAGAGTGGCATAATTTTATGAATGTTTAATATCTTTTTTCTCATTTCTTAATCAAAAATGAACATTAGTTTGTTTGTTTGTTTGTTTTCAATGACCTTCATGCTTATAATTACTACAGGTATCTGCTTTTAATTCCTATAGGTGGTTATAAACAAATATTTCCCATTCTTTAAAGAAAGAAAGTAAATCAGTCCTTTTTTCTTTCAGGAAAAAGTAATTTTATTTGAAGTATCATAAGGTGGTTGTGATTTTCATACCTTTTTAACCCTTTAGTGCTTATTGAAAATGTTTAGCCACTTAATGAAGATCTTCTCATTTAGCAATTGCCCCATTATAAATTAATTTTCCATCCAAGTCTCCTTTTCAGATCAGAGTTCACTTATAAAAACAGAAAGCGATACTCCCTTAATTTAACTATTGAACCTATCCTAGAGTATTGTTGGAAATGTTCCTGGATCCTTTTTTTTAAGTACCTTTTAATTCTCTTTTAATTAATATTTTTCTCTCACAACTTTGAATCTTTTCCAACCTATTCTTAAGGAAATGGCACCTGAAGTTGTCTACGTAGGTCAATGACGGTTTTGTTTGTTTTGTTTTGCCATCTCTCAAGGCAAAGATTACTTGTTTAAAAACCTCAAACTAGCAAAATACATTCAATAAAGAAAGTTATTTAAATAAATAATTTCAGAGCTGAGATTACTCTTGAATCATTTATCTGGCGGTAAAAATAAAATGAATTTTGGTCAAAGTGCTTATTGATGAGGCCTGCATATCCAAAATTTTAATAGAATGCTTTCAAGTGATAGTCTTCAAAATAATCTTGTTGGAAGCTTCAGGTGTCAAAGAAAGAAACAACCCTTCAATTTCAGAAACAAAACCTTGAGCTTATTATTTGCCAAAGAAAGAAGATATGTGTTGTAGGATCCTGTCATTTCTGGTAGAGCATAGTTTGTCTTCTACAGGATTATAAGAAGTAATAGAGGTCAAGTAATGGCAGCTTTTTAGAAGCATGGCATTGCCATTGAGCGGTACTGTGCCACAATGACTCATGAGAATTTATTATTCATTATCATATGCTCAAAACTAGTCTCAGTGATTAAAAGTTGCTATGGTGAAAGAACAAGTCATCCTTAAAACATTAGAAGAACACTTATTCATCCTAAGACTAGGGAGCAATTAAAATGCACTTCATTTTGTAACAACTATTTCTCCAAAGCCCTTGTTCTTTGCAATTAACAGAAATCAAGGAGAATTTCCATCTTGTTTAGGGGCCTTCATTTACCAGTGTTGAAATTTAAGTATTTGAGAGATAGCAATACACTAGTCAACTACAGATAACCATATAATTATTTAGATTATTGGCATTTATTGTGATTTTTCTCTTTAGAAGAATTAAATAACATAACTATGGTGATTAAATCCTTCTCTCCTTCACATGAATCTTAGGGGTAAATGTCCAAAGACCCCTCACAGAGGGTCCAGTGAGAGTGTGTCTTGATATTTGTGTCTGTGTGCTTGCATGTACATATTCATATTCCAGATGATGTATAGAGTCACTCTGATTTGTGTTATATAACGATTGGCCAGAAACAACCTTGATTAATTTTACCTAGGAATTTGCAGGACACCTTGCACAGTCACACTATAACTAAGAAGCAATTAAAACCCTGTCCCTGTTCAGTCTATCCCTACCTAAAATACCTGAGCTGATAATTCACCTTGCCCCTAAAACAGACACCCCATCTCAATAAAATGCACAATATTTCACTTAGATACCCAGCCCCCCCCCGAAAAAAACTTGACAAGCAATGTCTCCTCTATTTTTTCATATTCCAAAACATACAAGTCCTAATAGCTCTGTTTTCAATTATATCCATAACTTTCATCACTGACATACTCCCTTTCCTACTCCACTGGAATAGTTTCCTCTTTCTCAATACCCACCTGTTTCCCATCCCCTATTATATTCTTATTCATCATCAACACTCAATTTTTTTAACTAAATATTATTTTGACACTTTTCTACTCAAATCTTTAATGTTCCTTAGTTATCCCACTTAAAATTGAAAACAATTCTGGCTACTGGCAACTTCTCCATCCTCATCTTCCATTAGTCCCTCTAATTCATCAATTTCATATACACAGTACGTAAGCAATCAACACAATGCCTTTTATTTATACTTGCTGTTTTTTTATGGACTATTCATCTCAATAACTATGTGGCCTACTTCTTCATTGTTTACTTATCTCTATTTAGACCCTACCCCTCCACATGGGAGAGTCATGCCTATATACTGTCTTCCTCCTCTTGCTTTCTTAACACATCATAACATAACATATTTTACATTAATTTAACTAACTTATTAATTAATTAATTATATATCTCATTGAAGGCTTTTTTTCTCCTTTCTCATTGCTGTAAACCTAACACCAATACAATGCTGGAACACAGTAACTTTCATAATGCATTACCTGAGCTAAATGAGCACTGATAAATGAATAAGTTAACCTAGAACTTTTAGTGGAAGACGGGGGATTGAGGATGAATAGGTGTCCTTTTTTTCTGTCACAACACCCATTAAATAGAACTCTAGCTTCTTACTGGGGATGGCTGGTCTTGAGCACACAAATCAAGCTGAATGGACCAGGAAAGGCCTTAATGAACTGATGTAAAATACAATCTGAAACAACACTCTCTAATAGTGATTTGTTTTTTGTAATCATTAATTTGAGTTATGTAGCCCTCTTCTCTAGTAAACAACAAACACAAAATAGAGCTTGAACTTGCTGGGAATATTCTCCCAAAGAAGAAGTTTCTAAGGTGTAATGTTAACCACTGGTGACTGATCATGGCAAACTGCTCCTTCAGCTGTGCAAGCATGTTTAGTCCCAATGGTAACCACTTAACTTACTAGTCCCTTAAATTTACACAATTTTATGTCACATAATTTCACTTTTAAAAATATATAAATTAAATAAATTATATGAAGGTATGAACCATGTGGAGCATATTTGCATATATATAAATTATTATTTAAAAATATTATCAAATTAACCCTAGCTGGTGTGGCTCAGTGGATTGACTGAGTGTTGGCCTGGGAACCAGAAGACAGCCAGTGTGAGTCCCAGTCAGGGCACATGCCTGGGTTGTGAACCAAGTTCCCAATTGGGGGCATGCAAGAGACAACCACACATTGATGTTTCTCTCCCTATCTTTCTCCCTTCCTTCCCCTCTCTCTAAAACTAAATAAATACAGTATTTAAAAAAAAACTTTAATCAAGTGATCATAACTTATGTAAAGACTATTATTCAGTAGACATGTTAGACAGTAGTTACTCACAATTCCTTGTTCAGAAAACAAAACAAAACAAAACTTTTCTCTGGGGTTTAGAAGACAGTAGTTTTTATGTACCCTCCCCTCACCTGCCTACTCGGCCTCTTAGAATTGCGTTGCTTGGGCTCTGCAGTAGTGTGCTGGAGATGGCCCAGAGAGAAGAAAGGGAGAGAACATTCTGCCCAGCTCCTCACAGCTCCTCTTTCAACAGCATCATGAAAATAGTTGGAAATCTGGTATAATGGGATTATTTATACCATGTAATTTGGCAAACATGACAAATCAAAGTTGAGAATTTTGTTTGTTTTTGTGAGGCAGTGTATAGTTTACCAAATCAAATACTAACAGAAGAAAATCAACAACAAAAAAGTATATTGAACATGTTTAAATAAATCCACTTACTGCAAAACGCCTGATATGAACAGAATTTATTTTCAAAGCCTTTGGACTTCAGAGTGCACAAAAGGACAGATGGTTTGAGAATTAATCTGATGTGACCAACATATTTCATGAATTATAAAAAGGTATCTATTCTGATTATGAAAACAATTTAAACTTCTTATTTTTGCATATGTAGTAGCTAAGTGTATCACAATTTTATAAACTTCATAAATAAAATCATACCTACATTATTTATTCTTTAACATTATTAAAACTAAAATATAATTCTAATGTTTGGAAGTGGCTTCCTAGCCTGTAAAATGCTCATTTTGCATCTCAGAAATGTACTTTACAAGAAGTGAAAGTCTAGGTTAATAACAAAGTATCCCCAGTGCAATTTTTATCTAGTGTGTGTTTTAAAATGTAACATAAAGCTTGTGTAACATATTTTATTATTTAGTGACTTTTTGAAATAGAAAATATTTTTTCTTGTGAGAAATCAAACCTGCCTTACATTTTTACACTTGTAGTATTAAAATATTAGAGAACTTTTGGAATCCTACTGCAAGCAAATATTATAATACTAAAGGGTCTCAATTATATTATTTTATACTGTAGGTGGATGCAAAGTAACAATAAATTGTAGTTAATATTCTCTAGTATTTAGTACCTTGCAATTTCATAAGTGCATTTATAAAATATTATAGTGATTTATAAATTATGACTTTCTAATCTAATATGAAGAAAATATTTATATTTTCAGTTATGTGAAATAGAATTCTTACATATTTTTATAAAAGTCCTTTTAGATTTGTCTGATGATGAAAGAAAAGATGGATATATTTCCAGTTTCAACCTGAATATCCATGGTCCCTCATTATTAACAATGAATTGTTAAATAAGTGTTGAGTATAAACTTTGGCTTTGCTACTTACTACTTTTGGAATTTCAAGGGGGTTATTTAAGCTCTCAATCCCTATTAACCTCAACAGTTACATGAGAATAATCACGGTACAAAGCTCTTAAGGTTTTTATGGATATTAAATAAGAATATGTATATTTAGAACAATTATCTGGCACAATAGTTAATAACCTGTAAATAAACATAAAGTCTTAAAAGTTATTTTTTCTTCTGCATTTCTCACTTTTCAACACGTACTGAAAGCACTGTTACATGGTAATCTACATCATGAAAATTGGTATTGATGGGCTGAAATTTAATAAAGACTTGGAAGTGTTTTCACTGTTACAAGTGAAAGAAATACCAACTGAGCATTGCTAAGCAGTAACATTTCATTCATATAAATTGTTAACTGTACTTTGCCATTAAGTTCTTTATACTTTGTATCTGCTAAATCGCTTTTATTTCTCTCTGAAGCACTCACCCAGCCACAGAAATTGGTATGGGCTCCTTTCTGTCCCCTGTCAACAGGTTTAGAAGTCAACATTCTAAAAGAAATACTTATATTAAAATTAGTTATGATAAAATATTCTGGTAATAAGGACAACTACAGCGGACTTGCTACAGATGTTTTGAGTGTTTTTCATGAACCAGTGTAAATAAAATATGATTTATGTTTTAGTTGTCACTTTTACTAAATTTGTAAAAGTAAATTATAAATAATTGCAGTTTTTAAAATGTAGCTTATCCTTGAATCACATAAAGAATGAATAAACTTAACAGCTTTGCATTACTATTTATATTTTCAATTCTCTTTTCTGATCCTTTCGATATAAATTATTTTGTGACTGAGACGTTGTGCTGACAAATGGAAGAGTATAACAGGAAATAAAAGTTAGAATCGTGAAGATAAAATTGATCATGGTATTCAGTTCACTGCAAATTATCTAAAGAAACACTTAGAGAGGGGAGATACAAAATACCAATTTCATTCTTCTTTGGGTGGTATATTCCAGGTGCATTATCTGTTGGTTTACAGAAATATCATACACTGACACTTTATCTGCTAACTTTTGGAAGAAGTTCAGCAGCAAGAAACTAAGAAAACCGATTTATAATAATAAACATGATTAGCAAGGTTAGAAAAGAATGAAGAAGTGTCAGACATTATTGCTTCTGCTCTGACAAGCCATCTTCTTGATAGAATATTAAAAGAAGTTTATTATAAATAAGTCAGTAACATATACATACACATTTGATTAATCCATGGTGTTAAAAATATAACTGTAAGTTATTAAATACACTTGAATTTGATATTTGATATTTGAAGATAATCTCAAGCAAAATAAATCAGTGGATAATTTAGCTGTTTAATATTTTATTACTTGGGTATTCATAACAACTTCATCACCACTACAACATATGTGGTTCATAGAATATACAACACATGAATAATATTGCTTTGGCACATTGTTCAAGGTACATGAAAAGATTAAATAAATAAATTAGCCTAAATATTGTATTTAAGTATCAAATATTAAGACACATTTTTGTCAAAAGAACTCAGCAATAACTTATCTTCTTTAGCAAGTCTATTAACTCTTGAAAAATTCAATTTTTTCTATCAAACATATACTTCATAATTATTAAAAATTCAGTATTAGATTAAACCAAACTTGCAATAGAAGAGTCTGTATATAGCTTTATTGCATAGTTATTTCTGGATTGTTGAAACTCTTCTGAATAATTAGTTAAGATTAAAGATTTTTAATTCATTAAGGAGACCATATTAGAATATATGACTATTATTATATATTCCTCTAAACTAAAATCTGTAGAATGTAGACTATAACTGATTTTCAAAATTCCAAGGCAAGGAATGCTGACTATACATTTGTATCCCAAACAATACTTAGTCTAGGAGAAGTACATTTAGTGTAATTTTAAATAAATAATATGTTTCAGAAGATTTATAATGTCATTCAATATAAAATAGTGTATAAAAGAAAACACATGGAGACACAAGTTTTGATTTCTTGTTATATTTGAGGTTTTTTCTTTTTCTTAAAATAATTTGAGCATTGAGATTTCTCATGATAACTATTTGCCTTTATTTGTTTTACACAGTAGTGTAAATGTAATATAGTATTTTTGTCAATTGTTAAAATAGATCATCAATAGTTAATCAATTATATATCTTTTTACAATACCAACTATGATAGCAATTACAGTTTGGAAATCTTGTTATCTGAATTAAGTTTTTAAAGAGATATAAACAAAGTTCTTTTAATGATATTAATAACTCATTACTAAGAAAAACTAAAGGTACTATTTCCTTTTTTGGGGGGGGGGGGATTAGGCAATGGTTTATTGAGGGAAAAGGCGGAGGGGGAGAGGCAGCTCCCAGACCAACTCAAGGGCTCATAGGAGCAAGGGGAATGGGGAGAGGGGATATGGGGAATGGAGACTCCCGGTCCTACTCGTGGGCCCGTCAGAGTCCCTAAGGGTACTATTTTCTTGATATTTAAATAGGACATATTTTTTTCCTTAGCTAGCTTTCTAGTCAGAATGCAAAAATAATATTTACTATCGTTTCTTTTACTCAAATTGATCCAATTTTCTGATATTTTTCAATGCTTTCAAATATATGAGATATAAAAATATAGCAAAATTTCTATTGTTGCTAATGTGGTAAAAAACTTATGTTCTATAGTTGCTATTTGAGGTCTGTCCAGAAAAAGTCCAACCATTGTAAATATAATGAAAATGGTTCGTGTGACATCAATGTAACCTGGCAGCCAAGGAGAGTGGACTGGAATGCTCATAAATGTACTACTAGTCAGTGGGAGCAGTAGATGCTGCTGAGTGAACATATGTACTATGTGGCTGTGGCATTCATAACACTGAGTGAGAAGAACAATGGATATGCATCAAATTTTGTGTTAAACTTGAACATTCCTCCATCAAAATTATTTGGACTATCCAGAAGGATATAGTTATGGGCAACTGGTGATTGGCACCTGCATTGCAACAACTCACTTACACATGCGTCATGTCTCGTGCAGAGTTTTTGGTGAAACATCAAATCACCTAGGTTACTCAGCCCCGCTATGGCCCAGATTTGGTGCCTTGTGACCTCTGGCTTTTTGCAAACTAGTCACCTTTAAAAGGGAAGAGTTTTCAGATCAGTGATGAGATTCAGGAAAATAGAACAGGGCAACTGATGACAATCGGGAGAACTGTGTGTGCTCCCAAAGTGCTTACTTTGAAGGTGACTGAGGCGTCCTATTTCTATGTACAATATTTCTTGTATCTTGCATCTTCTTTAATAAATATATTTGTTTTTCATATTATGGGGCTGGATACTTTCTAGACTTACCGGGTATTTTGAGTCAATACTTAGAAGCCCTGTACTTGAGTTCTAAGCTTTGAAGTTCTGTAGCTCAAAAATCTTGCAAAAGTTAATCTTTCTGAGAATGTATTACTTTATTTTAAAGTAAATATATTATCACTCTTTCCAGAATTTGTATTAAGAAATTAGCCCTGGATGATTTGGCTCAATGAACGAAAGGCCTGCCAGCCTGGAAAATAAAGGGTCACTGGTTCGATTCATAGTCAGGGCACATGTCTGGTTTGAGTGCCACGTTCCCACTTGGGGGTGTGTGAGAGCAACCACACATTGATGTTTCTTTCCTTCTTTCTCCTTCCCTTCCCCTCTCTCTAAAAATAAATAAAAACCTTAAAAAAGGTTGTAAAATTTAAAAAAAATGCTAATATGTTTTTTTAACATGTATAGTTTGCCCACAAGTTACAATTTATATATCTCATTCCTCATTTTAAAATGAAGTGCTTTTAAAGATATTTTAGTAGGTATGTTTCTTCTTGGAAGCTCTTAAAGTATAAAAGAAAATGATGCACTAAAATTATAGCCAGAATACCCTAATAAAATCTTGCTTGATGGATTTTATATTTGTTTTATACACATAACATCTTGAAACTACTCCTACTGATTAACACTTTTACTACAAACAAAAGGGATGGGTTATGAATTACAAATGGCGTACAGATTTTTTGAGTATGAAGATCATGTATTTGCATGGAAATCTTAGGAGTATAACTCAAAAATAAATACTTTGTGCTGCGGCTCATTTTAAGCAGCTTAGCAGAATTCCTGTATGTAACCTAGCATCTGAAAGCCCACCTTCTTCGTTCTTCGCTGTAAATGGGGATGGCAGTGCTTGATCTGTCTTCCTAATATGTCATTGTGAGACTGAAATCAGACAACTTGTCCATCTGCAATCCTTTTACTAATGCAAGGAATCATTATTTTCTTCATCCTCATTTAAATTATCTAAATATAATTTCAGGGGCATAATGAGTTCTTGACATATGACATACTCACTTGCCAACTGAATTTAGATAATTTTTATTTTTATACTTCATTAGTCCTTCCGCTTTTTGTATTTAAAAGATTCATTTGTAACTTCATTAACTACTTCACACATTTTTCTTGAGTTATTATTTTTGGTATTTTTACTGCTTGAAAGATAACATTAATTTTTTATTTCTGAATTTTTATGACAATGAAATACTTTACGCTCTTTTTTGCCTGATTTAGGCTTAATATCCTGCGTATTTCAGTAGAATGGAATTTCAATCTTGTAAACTTATCGTCATTTATATTTTTGTGATCCAATCACTTTTAAGGGGTTGTTTTTCAAAATTAGAAAAAAGATTGTATTATTCTATAAACATTTGTATGTAGATAAACATAAGGTTGTGATTATATTTTTGTTATTTCTTTCTCATCTCAACTTCAGTAAACATGGTTTGTGCAAGTTCTACAATACTTTATAGAGTACATTTTTATTTCCTCTGTGCCCAAATACAAAAATTATTTTCTATTGGTTTCATGGGCAAGAGTAAATATGTGCTTAATTCAGTGTATTTTCAACTTTTGAATATAATCCATAATTAGAAAAGCATTTTATATTAAAACATACTACACATGCATATGCACACACACTCATCGGCCTATACAGGAAGTGTGGAGCAAGAGATTGATGAAAATAGGCATAGGTAATGAGATATAATTCATTCTATGATGTTAAGTTTCATTTTATGTATTGTTTAACTTCTTGCTATAACATCAGAATGATTTTGTTACCCATGGTTTGGGAGCTATTGTTTTGATATGCAAGTATTTTCTTATATTAAGAAAGATTTGTTTTTTTTTTTCAGTTACAATTTACATTGAACATTATATTATATTAGTTTCAGGTGTACAGCACAGTGGTTAGATGGTTAGACAACCATATACTTTACAAGGTCTCCTCTCGATGTTCCCTGTCCCCACCTGGCACCATATATAATTATTACGTTATTGACTATATTTCCTATGCTTTGTTTTACAGCAGTGTGACTACTTTGTAATTATCAATTTATACTTAATCCCTTTACCTTTATCACTCCATGTTTTTTTTTCTTTATATGCTCATGAAAACATTACAAAGATAAATTAAATCTCGGTGTGCCAAATTGCCCCTGAATTTTTAGCCAAAATATCTCTAGTCAATACCAACACTTGTGTCTCTGATCACACTTATAAAAATAGTTTGATTCAGTAAAATTTAGAAATTATGACATTCATTATTTAGATATTTTAACAAAAATTAATTATTTTAATAATATGTACCCGCACCTAATTCTAATTGACAATACCTGAGTATACCAGCATAAAGGAATAATTAATGCACAGTCTGCTATCTGGATTTGCACTCAGCTGTGCCACTCACTACCTGTATGTTCTTGGGTGAGTTCTCTTACTTGTCTGTGTCTCAATTTTCTCATTTATAAAATAAGGATATTAATAATATACTTTTTTAGTGCTGTTATGAGAACTGAATGACTTAAGCTAATCCATTTCCTGAAACACAAAGAGCTCTATAAATACTGTGTTAACTGTTATTATTTTTATCTGCAAGCTATAATTATAGTTGATAAATGCTTTCAAATAATTTTTGTGTTGTTCCCTACATTTAATTGATTAATTGATTGAATTTAATATATTTTTTATTTTTCATTTATATTAGTTTCAGGTATACAGCGCAGTGTTTTAAACTGAAGTGGATATTATATTTTTGCTTATACCATATTCACTCCATCAATAAGCCTTCCTTTTGTATACCTAGTGGAAGGAATTACTTGATTATCAAATTAATGAGGATGTGAAATCAATTTTCACAATCATTTATTACTATTTAAAACTGTCATTCTTTTTTCTCCAATTTTCTGCTTTGGACTCTGCCAGTCACTCAATAAATGTGTACTCTGCTCCATAGTAAAAAAATATATAGTGATATTTTGTATGAATTTTAAAAAGGATAAATATTGAATATAGTATATTCAACAGTTAAAAGTAAGGCATGAAATAGTATATCAATTTAAACAAATATACAAGTGCTTATGTAGTTATTTGTGAATTATAACAACATCATATATCTCAAACTATTAATATTAGGGTACCCATCAAATGATATGATTATTTTAGATAATTTAATCACATGTCCACTAATATAACTTATTTTTAAAATCTTAACTTGTATATACTTTTCATTCAAAATTAATTTATAAATTACATTTACAACAAAATTTGAAAAATAAAAACCTAATTAAATTTATTATTTTAATAACATTGATGTTATTTTCTTGCTGAGTTCAATCCTCCAACCTGAGTTTAATAGAAAACATGTGCATTTATATTTTCTATATTTGCTCGCTGTTAACTGGATTCTTTTTTTATTTGGAGGAAGTTTAACCATTATATTAATTAATATGGTCATTGAAAAATAATAAATATTTCATTTAAAAAATTTACTCTAACTGATTATTTGCTAAGCTTTGAAGAGGCAATCTACTTAATATCCAGAATGTTGCACCCAAGGAAAAATATTGTTCTATACACACTTCCTCATGGAATATTTTAATGGACATACTATTTTGTCTGTTCAGAATATGCCACCTGCTCTTGCAACATTTTTATTTATTTTGAAAGGTTTTTCTAATCTTAACTTCAGTGATTCAGGTTGGTCTGATCCTATTACTTTATCGTAATGACGAGCATCGTATCTGAGTCTGCCCATTCAATATATACTTTCCTCCAGTGAACAGCTTATGGCTTAGACATGGTCTGGTAAATCATCTTGGCCTATGTAGAGTCAGACTAGTGATTTTGAATAGAAATATTGACATCTTGGTATTTGCCACTTTGCCGGACCCACTGGTAGCAATCTTTTCTATAATGACCTCCTAGCTTCTCCTGATACTGAAGCTAGTATAATGAAACGCTGAGCTGAAATATATAACAGACAATGTCTTGATGACCTGTGCAATGTTCAGAATCCAGCATGCTTGACATCAGAGCCACCTCTGGACCTTTTATATCCATTGAAAACTAAGCTTTCCATTTTTCTTAAGTAGCTTAGAATTTTTTTGGTTGTGCCAAAATATATATATATTTTTGGTCTTTTTAAATTTATGTTTACTTTTAGTTGGCATAAAACATTATATTAATTTCAAATGTACAACATAGTGATTGGTTTTCTATCAAAAGTCACATACATAGCATCAAAAATAAAATGTTTATAAGATACTTACATGAATATAATATCACAAGTAAGTAGGAGCATATAGGGAATCAGTGCAGTGAATCTGTTGATTTTGCAGAGGGGTATTAAGGGCTCATTTTTAGTAGACTGTTTCTTCCATAATGAACATGTTCTACCACTGCCTTTTGCTATTCAGAATTCCATAAAACCTCTTTTTTTTTTTCCTTGTGTGTGTGTGTGTGTTTGGTAGAGTACATCATGATGTTATTTACATTTTACTTAACATGGATGCAAACTTGCATATTAAATTGATTCGTTTAATTTATTTTAATTAAAGTATAACATTATTTCATATTTCCATTTATTTTTTCAAAACAAATTTTTACTAATATACCTTATTTTATTAAAATACAAATACATTTCAGTTGGGTTTATTAGGGCAAATGTATTGCAGAATTTAATGTTAGCAAAGGACATTTTCAGTTAGTGTAGTGTCAAGTCATATGAGTATGTGGACAGTGAGACATGTTTGCAAACTCACAGAAGTGTGTGACAGAAATAGTTATAAACTATACAATCATTTAAATATTTTTCATTATCAAAAAATATTTGAGAAACCCAATTTGAGTAACCTATATTAGATATAGATATAGATAAGTAAATTATTTTGTTTATTAATAATTAAAATGAAAAAAATTTTCAAACTGTCATAGTTTCAACTTTCTAATGAATCTCAATAAAATGTGTCTCATTGAGCAATGCTATTTACTAACATTGGCAACTTAACTAAAGGGAGTTATACAGTGCTTTATCTGTTTAAATCATAATCTCCAAGTAAATGGCCTCCAACTGAGTATCAGGACCCTGTAATTATTGTGTCTTTTTCATTCCCATTGTGAAAAATACACATCACCCTGGAAACCAGCAAACTGTACAAATTTAGATTTAAAAAAAGTCTGTCTCAACACAACCAGTAATAAATGCTTCACTGCATTTATTGAACAATACTCATAGAGCCAAATAGTGTCTAAAAATTTTTTGTAAAAATAATGTGTCAATGCAAAGAGAAAACAAGGTGAAGAAGATCTGGTAGAGGAAAGAAAGGAAACAATGGGAAGAAATGGAAGGGGAAGACATTTTTAACAGAAACAAGTAAAAATACAGCAAATGCCCAAGTTTCTAAGATATCGCTTTCTGTCTTTAAGAAACTCAACATTAACAGTAAGAATAGTCAAATTTCCTAAATAATGTCACAAAAGCATTTTGAAATTATACTTCACATACTTTTCTGTTTCATTATTTATTTATTTTTCCTTTGGGGATGCCAATTCTAAGCATATGTTACCTACACACTCAATGGGACCACCATGAGCAAAAGACAATCGTCCAAATTAAGCATATTCTAATTAAATTAAATTTATAGGAATTAAGTTTATAAAAAGACGTAATTTGGAGAGACAAACCAAGTTTTCTCTTTTAAGTGGGAAAAGATCCAGGTTGTCGGTTGTCAGTTGTGCCATAAAAATTATGAATTCAAATAAGAACACTGCAAACTAACATGATATTCAGTGGGGAAAGAGGATAGGAAGATTTTTTATCGAGACAGGTTATTCTTCAAATATAAATATAATAGTTTGATAAACCATACCAAGGGGTATTGTTCCCATGATGTTGCTTGAGAAAAACATTTGAAAGATTAACCTTCTCCAGATAAAAGTAATGGGTGAAGCTGCAATGAAAGACTGGAGGTAAGTGCTGATTCATTTATCTCCAGAGCAAAGATGAAAACCAATGTGGTATGTGTTAGAATACTCTGTGTGTGTGTGTGCATGGCAGTAAGCATGATGTAAGAAAAAAAAAATTAACAGCATGAAATAAGATAGACCACGAAATAATATTGCTTATTGCTTCTGTAAGAGTTGGAAGCCATACATGATCACAAACATATAGTAAATGAAGTAGAAGTTTAAAAGCATATTTAAAAGTATAAAGGTGATCAGAAAGATAAATAATTATTACAATTAAAACTCAGTGGTGGAGGACAGACAACAAAGAGAGGATAAAAAGAAAAATTTAATAGAAAAGAAAAAAAAATATATATATATACACACATCTCAGAGGTCTCCAAGTTCACATTTAGATTCAATGATTCACTAGCAGGACAAAAAGAGAGAATAAAAATGAAAAATACTTATTGAGGAAAAGATTCATTAAATAGATTGATTGATAATCTCATGTTTCTTGGTAAAAACCTTTTTAAAGATAAAAAAGGGGAAAAAAAGACTCATTGACATGGACAATGGTGTGGTGATTGCCAGGGGGATGATTACAAGGGGGATAAATGCTGATGGAAAATATACAAAAAAATCAAAATTATATGAAGACAAAACTCACCAAAAAATTAAAAAAGACAAAATTATGATATTTTACTTAACTATATGCAAATACATTTTTTAATTGTATAAAAAAGATAATTTTAAAGAAAAATATATATCATATACACCTTAGGCTTATTTACAATGAGAAATAGAGAATTTTTCAAAGACCTTTCTAAAATCCCAGGGCTAGATACTTCTCCTGGTGAATTCAAGTAAGCATTAAAAATCAGATAATTCTTACACTGTCTTAATACTTTCAAAACCAAGAAAAAAGGAAAACTTTTAAATTATTTTAAAATTGTGCATGATATCTTTAGTAAAACATAACAAAGACTGCCCCTCTGAAAAAGTAACTGTATACCAACCTCCATTATTGATATTAATGTGAACTTGTTAAGTGGAAGTAAATAGAATATGGCAGACTATTAAAACATGACCAAGTTGTTTTGTGCCAGAAATGTAAAGAGAATTCAATAATCATAGTAATAATCAAATGAGAAACTCATCCTATTCACAAACAATGAAAAGGCATTCATCAAAATTAAACACAAGTGTTAGATGACGACATTGAAAATCAACAGAAACTGCCTTAATGAAAGGACGCACATCTTGACCCAAAAGCCATCATTATTTACAAAAGGGGAACAACAAAACACCCGAGACATATCCACTAATGTCAGGACCAAAACAAGAATAGGATTTAGCTATTGTATCTATTATTTATCATCCTTTTGGAAATATCAGCTTACCGTAGAGACGGGAAGGAATTGGAAATGTAATAACTAGGAAGGAACAGATAAAATTATTGTTTTTCACCAATCATTTGATTGTATAATGGAATAAGCTTCAGGATCAAGTGAAAATTATAAACAGCATGAGAATACAGTCAAGTAGCAGAGTAGAAAATTATGGTATATAACACAGCTCCCTTTCCCTGTGCATAAAAAATATTCCATTTATTTACTTATATGTTTATTTACAATTATATGAATATGTCTGAAACTATTGGGTATAATATACAGTATGAGAAAAGATCCATTTTACAATTTAAAAACAAGAGATAAAATTCTTAGAAAATTAACAAAAAATGTACATTTCATAAAAAATATATAAAACACTGCTGAAACTATTCAAAAATATTCATATTAAGATGATGTCTATTTACCACGGTGTTTTAAATAGATTATGGTAATTTGTCTCCACTTTCTTGACTTGTGAATCTAATTTAAAAGGCAAGAATATTTGAGTTACAGATGTAATATAGTTGTGGTGTCTGTCTCTGGGTGGGCAATATTCACTCCAAAAATGTGTTCTGAGGTCTCACACTCTCCTCCCACCCCCTCATGTGATACATCTGCCTTAGAAACGGAAAGCAGGAACAAAGCTTGCATTTGAAAAACAGCAGGAATAGAGGCTCATTTGTTGTTGCACAAAGCTTTCTGTCAAGCAAACTAAAAGGATGCGAACCTCCTCCAGTGGACAGTAACGCCTCCATCTGAAAGCTACTATGGTCAGCTCATGCTTCGAAAACTCTCACAGTCAGAATATTCACTACAGAATAGCAATCTGACAACTGGGTGTGTTTAATGTCATTTATCTACACAAAAGGGTAAAAATTCTCCCAAGCAGTCTCCTATAAACAGTACCTCTTCTCACTAGTATTTCATTTATCTGATTTACTGTGTAATCAAAATATATTTTCCAAGAACACAATGCTGTTTCTATGCTATTGGTATTCAGAAATGTCTATATAATTACTAATAAAATAGAATTAATGTAATGATTAAGTAGAAAATAATCAACTTAATTTAAGTGTTGTGTTACTTGCAGTATTATAGATTTCAGCAGAGCATATGCTAATGAAACAGGAAGCTGTGAAAAACAAGGCTATGTCATCTGAGCCTTGGAATCAGGAGTCTGGTTACTTTTGTCGAGATATGTGATAAATCGGCATTAGTATTAATGGTTCAATATTCAAATAAGTTACAGCATAGAAGATGAAATCATAAATTTGAACTCAAGTTGCTAGGTTTGAAGCCCAGATACGCAACCTATGACCTTAGGTAAATTACATAACATTCTACACTCAGTTTTCTTCATTATGGAATGAAAATAGAACAACTAACTTCTGAAATAATAGCTGGGAGAATTAAAGGAAATAACTCTGAAGCAATCTTAAGGATATTTATTACCTAGTCAGCATTGGGCAAGAGTTAGTTTTTTTTTTTTTTTTTTATTACTGTCATCATTTCATTATTATCATCCCTCTTATCAAGATGTACATAATAAATTGATTAGCCACAAAACTCTGGAAACAATTAAATTGTCTGCATCTCTTAAATTCAGTTTTCTCTATTTTTTGACAGTAAACTAACCACTAATAGCAGTCAATACATTTGAGATAGATCTTACAATTCCTTGAATTACCATCTTAATTGTACTTCTAATTTGCTAGTAATGTCAATTTTTGAAATGTCTGGTTTAAAAATAAAAACACTATAGCTATCAACTTCAAAGTCAAGATAGATGAGTGAGCCCATATTAAGATATACTCACTTCTTACTGCTCAAAACACATTACGTTAGTTGAAATATATTTTAACGTGCTTTAAAATATGTTTCCAAATCCAAAGCTAACAAAAAGAAGTCTCCAGTACTAAAAGAAATCTGCGCCACTGAATGTAAGAGAGGTACAGTTACAAATGGACTTTGTGCTGGTGCCAAAGGCAGACATTAGGAGTTGGGCTTTGAAACTCATTGTTAGATAAGATTTGGGGCTACTGATCCAGAGGACCAAGGAGAGCCCATTGGGGGTCTTCCTCTTGCAAATGAAAGGATTATGCACAAATGATAACCAGACAATTAAACCTTTGCTGTGTTTGCAGTATAAAATTAATTACCCAATCATCACCACTCTGATCCAGTGGAAAAATTGATTCTAAGTAGAATACACCTTTAAGATCAGGTTAAATTAACACACATACACAAACTAAATATGAACCACCTCTATCACAAAATCACCTCCTGGAAAAGATACTATCTAGGCAAACAAACTTACAACAAAGAAATACACACACACATGAAGTACGGAAGTTGAAATTTATAAAAAACATGTAGTCATTTCCAAAAACATAGGAATTCACACCCAATATATGAAATAGTATAGAACAATGTTAAAAGAACTAAATTTAAATATACTTAAAATTGAAAATAAATAAAATTTATTCACTTTACCCACTACACACAGTAAGAGTTATGTAACAAAAGCTCTATGTTTAAAATAATCAAGGAGGAATAAACCACAATGATACTAATGATTGGTAACTCATTTGAGGACTTAACACATCCCTCTTTTTCTAAGGCTAGATCTCATTTAATCCCTACAAAGCCATATTACTGTACTAGCTTCCTTTTTCACAAATAATGAAAGTGAGTCAAGAGGTTATATAGTGATCAATGTAACTGGGAGAAATTTAGAGAACAAAGTTAAATGTACAATTTTAATATTCATCTGACATCAATTATACAATAGCTAAAAGTGAGACCCATTGTATTCTGTGAAGCTGCTTTTATAGTAGGTAAGCCACCCTGATAAAATTCAAGTGACCTGCCTTCACGCTGGAGTAACATGCAGAGAAGACAATGGTCATCATGTGTTTCCTTCCCAAACGACCATGTTTCAGCTGAGTCTCTGACATGAATTACAATTAGCTCAAATTGCTCTAAAAAAAAAAAAAAAAAAAAGAAGAAGAACAAAAACTGCAATGTTGAAAAAAGTGTGCTAGGTTTAAATAATATAGAAAGATATTTTCAGATCAATCCTTTAGAGACAATGTACAAGCTGTGGCAGAATATTCTGTGCCAAATATATATGTTGTTGTTTGTTTTATTAATTTAAGATTTCTAAAAATATACACAGGATAAGTTAGGTTGTAAATATCAGCACAAACATTTCAATGACAAAGAAGTATCTGGGTTTAAAAGAATATGTTTATATATATATTATATATATATATATTTTATGGTTTTTCTATTTTAAGGTAAGGTGATAGCTTTTGTCATTCATGATTCAGACTTATGCCTCACAGGAGACCTTAAACAATCTCATCATTAGGTTACTCTGAATGTCATAATACACCTCCAGATTCCAAGTAGGTGACATTATTTTCCATTTACTTCAAATAATATATTAAAGTCATTTTTGTCATTCTTCAAGTCAAATAATCGATGTGATTTTATATAAATATAAAACTATAATTTCTGATATATTTCTTTCGTCTCTTTTCACCTTTTATACATTTTAAAGTAAAGCATGTACTAGTTTCAAAAAGAACCAAAAATCCCCCCACCCCAAATGTTGATCCTTTCTTTCTAGGTGTTCAGGATCCGTTTTCCATTTCCTCTTCTCTCAATCTTTTTCTCCTCTGTCCCTGCCCCAGTACTTATACGTATGTGCATATACATTCCTTTTACAAGCATGCCCATCCATCATTATATGAGCTATTTTAACATTTTTTATCTCATGACATACATAAACTAATTAGTAAATTTTTTGGCACAACAAAAATATATTTCTTGCCAATCTAACACAAATAGGTATAATTTTGATTCATTGACACTGGACAACTATTGTTGTGATGGCTATTGTCAGTTTTTAATTTGACAATCTAAGGGAAAAGAGGTCAGCACCCCCGACTAAATAGTCATTCTTGCAGCACATGTCTTGAAAGTCACTGCATTATAGTAACACATAAACAAATTCATGATCACATATTAATAGTTATGGATGGCTGATCAGTCCTTCTTCCAGTTAAGGTATGACTCTAACAGGGGTTTCTTAACTCTCTTTTTCAACTGCACATCTTAGCCATGACAACCCTTTCAATCTCAGGCAGGTGTCATTTGACAGAGTAAAACATGTGAAAGAGGATGTTCATGTGCTGTGAATGAGCTAGCTACTTTAGGACAGTTAAGTCTTAGGACAACTGTCAAAGATATACTCAAATCAGCAATTTATTTTTATAGCTAATTGGTACTTGGCTCCTTCATTTGAGAAAAACTAATTCAAGTGATAGAGCTCACCTTTTTCTATGGCCCATTAAAAAGTGATGGCTAGAAAAACCCTTTAAGAAGCCGTGGAAATAGAGGTGATATATATATGCCAGATATCAGGTTAAATTTGTTTTTTACCTATGCTATATCTGGATCAGGAACCCTAACATTTACTGGGGTTAGTACACTGTCCTCTAATAGAAGACCTTTATTTTCACTATATTTTAATTATTATTCATTTTTTCCTCTACAAGTTTTGTGAAAAAGTTTGAAAGCACAGGAGATGTTAGCAAATATAAATAGATAGGAGTTGCTTGCAAATATTTTTCTACACTCCCCAACCCACTCACCTAAACCCAGTATTCATTACAGGTTTCAGTGGTCCAGAGTGTTTAAGATTTATTCACAGTTTGATTCCAAACTGCCTCGTAATTGACACATTTTCCCCCTTTGATTTAAACATCCAAAATTTATCAAAATTTCAAAGTCAGCTAGAGGTAATTGTCCCTGAACTATTGCTATTGTATCATTGATACGTAACCATCATGAATCACATTGTCAGGACTACGATACCCTTGGAGCAGCCATTAGGTCCTCAAGGCAATGCCACTGTTTCCATGGTAATAAACCACATTTTCTGTGACATCCCATTCAGATTCATATATATGTTCACTGGGGTACAATGATCAACTTAGCAGGCAACAGAAGCTATTTGTCCAATTACAACAAAATCAGAGATTTACTTAGCTTTAGTGAAAAGTTAGAATCAGCAAGTCACTTCCATTAACTCAGAAAATTCAAAATCCAGCAAAACATGTATATTTGTGGGTAAGAGAGAACATATTTGAAATAGAGAAAACTTCCTGAAGTAATGTTTCAGGAAAAATATGGGAAACAATGATGTTTGAGAAGAAAAATTAGGTTTACATGGAATGACTGGGCAAAACATATAATAATTAGAAAATCATACCATAGAACAGCAGCTAGATATTTACTTCATTAAATAAAAACTTAAAATAGTGTTAAAATATTTGCCTATAGCTGGATACATTCAGCTTTGGGCAATTGTAATCACAGATGAATTAAAATGTGCTTGAAAGAAATGAGCAAGAAATCATGCTGATATTTTTTAAAAAGCCCCTACATATTATCTCTCTTCTGATATTACATCTATTACATGATATAAATCCCTGCAGGTTTGGAAACATTTGAAGCAGTAAAAAATCATATGGTGAACAAATTATGTAAATATGTTTGGATGAAGGATACACATTTATTCTACTTTTCATGGATAAGAAATATCTAGTGTGGACATGATAAACTTTCTTTAAATGCACCCTATAAATACCTGCAGAATTTTGATCAAGTAAATGTAACACCAAAAAGACTTTAGTGATAAAACAAAACAAACATGTAGCTTCTGTAATATTTTTAGGAGAAGAGATGCAATATCACTATAGATAAAAATAAGTACAATGATTTGTAAAGGAAATTTTCATTTCTGCCTCATAGAAAAATCAGAATGCTTGTAATAAACCATTTTTATAAACATGGGTCTTTTTGTAAGATAGGTGTTTAAAATGTGCCTTTTTCAACAAAAAGATACCAAAGACAGTATAGACACTTAAATTCTTTTGGATGTTTTCTTTTTCTTACAGCTTTTATTTTTTTATCTTCTAGATTATGAGTCAAATGAAAGAAAAAAATAAACAACTAAAATTTGGATATATTTTATATTTTCCCAAGATACTTTTGTTCCCATTTTTTATCACTTTATTTTTATTTGATAATTCAAGTATAAATTTTGTTGATAAAAGAACAGAGTTCAATAAAATATGAGATGAATTAATTGTATTAATTTTAAATATTAATAATTTGTAATTTATTCTTGAATTGACTTAAATCGAATCCAGGATATGAAGTGAAGAAAGATGATGAAAGATAAAGTAATTATGTGATCTTGGTGACCTAAACTTGCCATTAACAAACTAATTTATTGCTTAGTGGAAAATTTTAAATATCAATTATCCAAAAGTGAGGGTTTTAAAGTGTTAGTGTCTGGCAATGTCCCAAATATAAGACCAAAAAAATAGCCATTTATTTGACAGCTGTTGGCTTTTTGTCTTGTTTGAATAAAACATTTAAATCCTATGCCAGCAATTAATAGCAGGAGTAGGCAAATGTCCAAATATATAATCTATTATGCACTTTTAAAAGCTTTTACTATACTTATTATAAATTATTATATTCATTATCTCATATAACCTTCAAAAACCAGTTGATGCAGAGGTTATCTCCTTCTTTACAAACAAGGTAACTCACACTCAGAGAAGTAGAGGTGTAATGCTCTTTCCACAGGTGGGTAGGTAGTGCTGTTTGATATTTTGACTCAAATATTTTACATAAAACTCCACCCTTGTCATTAACTTACAAGGATTTCATTTGCGCTTCTAAGTGAAGGATTACTTGGAATATTAAAAAAATAATAAAAATTAAAATTGTCTCAATTTTCTTTATGCATCTTTTAAAGCATTAAGTAGATTTCTTCTGTTTTGAGGCTTTTCCAATGTAGTAAAATAAACATCATTATTTCAGATTCACTTTTTAAAGATTCTGAGTAACAAATACCCGTGGAAACATAACTCAGAAGAAAATGTGTGTTATAATACATTTACTGTTACAGGAATAGAGGAAAATATATAGAACGGGAGTAAATTTATTTTTATTTGTTCCTTAAAATATATATTTATTTGTATAGGATTTAGGCCTAATAGAAATACTTTGAATTTACATATATTTCTCTTTTCTCCATGTTTCCATATGGACCAGTTTTCCAATTTAGTAAATTTCCTCACTAATGCATGTGGATGTCTACATATTTGAAGACTTATTTCAGAATTGCATTCTACCATTTTATGATTGTTCACAACTATTTACGTGTTTGTTTTTTGGTACATTCTGAAAAATTCATTAGCTAAAGGGATGAATTTGGCTTTGCTAAGCTGATGAATTTGGTTAATAGTTTACATTTTCCAGTGGCTATTTATATGGCTGCCTTCAACTTTTCCCAAAGAAACGGGGACTGTTGGATGACAAATAGAAAAAATGAAGCCAAAATGACAGAATAATAGATTATAATTTGTATGTTTACCTTGTCATTCTTAAAACCAATCCATGATAGAGCAGTTGCTTATTGCATCTAAGTATTATGCCAATTATAGCCCTATAAAATAAAAATAATTGAGATATATTTTTAATTTAAAATTTTATTTTGCTTATTTATTTATATTGTTTTCTGTGAATGGATTTATTCTTTTATTTTTTTCATAGCTTGTAGTCAAACAAAATATAGCAGTTATATTTAGTGAAATGATTTCTGCACTATGTTTTTCTATGGTGATTGTAGAACTGGTCCCTCTCAGTACTTCTGAGCAACCACCTGCTAAGACTTGTTGTATTCATTTCTAAAGTCTGCTCTGTATCGATTTTTTCACAACTGCCCTTGGATGGCTGGAGTTCTTTACACCAGGGGTCTCCGACCTTTGGGCTGCAGGCCTGTTAGGAACCAGCTGCACAGCAGGATGGGAGCTTTAATAACTTGTGCATGAATCATCCCAAAACCATCTTCCTGCACCTAGTCCGTGGAAGAATGGTCTTCCACAAAACTAGTCCCTGGTGCCAAAAAGGTTGGGGACTACTGCTTTACACACAAGAACAGGGGTTCCAAAGTACCTGAGAGTGTAGTCTACACACTATTCCCAATGACCACTGCTGGAGTGGGAGAACCAAGCTCCCATGCCTGGAGTGGACCAAATTCCCACTACAGGACTGTGCTACAGGATCGCAGTGAAGCTGGAACTTTCCCTAAACTTAATCACATTCTTGTTTCTTTCTCTTCACCTCTTTCTCCTACTCCTCTATATTGGTCTCCCTTGAAGCAAATGTTTAATAAATCAATTGCGAGAGAATCTTTATCTGAATTTCAATCCAGAAATCCAAATTGCAATGAGATTATACCTTATTTATCCCGCAATTGGAGAACATTAATACAGTGCACATTGAGTGATATGTATGTGCTATAATTCCTAGTTATGGAGAACCACTGTTTATAATGAGGCCAGATTGAGGTGACAGCAAACCCAAAATCACAGGGGGTTCAAAAAAGCCAAGGTTTCTTTCTCACACATATATACACATAATTCAGAACTGACATGGGATTTATTGAGAGTCAGGGGCAAATGTTCCTTCTTTTTTCTAAATTTTCCAATAAGAAAACATATATTCTACTCAAATGTGGTCGATTCTGCTTTATAAACTTCCATATGATTGAAGAAAAAATGAAGACAATTCTCTGTTTAAAGACAATGTTTAATAGTTTAAAAGGTCACCTTTGCACTAAGATTTTCACAAGGACAAGCTTTGTGAGAAAGGAGGGTGTGGCATCTACTTTTATTTTGGGTGGTCATATGCCTAGTAAATATTGTCAGGGTACTTTAAATAGAGAGTAACAAGATTATAAATATTGGGGAAGAAAGAGTGCCAGCAGTCACAGCAAGAAAGAAAACGGAATATATACTTGAAGTACTGACTATATCATATCCGAGCGTTTTAGGCATTCCAGTGATGTCACTTGAAAATATCTCAAAGTTTTCTTTATAACCACTTAACTGCACTTTTTTTGGTTATTTTAATTGAAGTAATAAGTCTAAGATATAAAAATAAATAAATAAATTTGGCATGAAAGTCTGTTACATGCCTGCAGATGACTTTTAAAGCTAATCAGTGTATTCTAGCATTCAACTCATTATCCCAAAAGTCTGTTTGAGTACGAGACTTCCTTTCCAGCAAAAATGCATCCTTGTTATATGACTCTAAAGGACTGTTGCAGCTACTTAAATAGACAGAGATGTTGGTCTCCTTCGTGTTGCGATTTTGCAGAAAGATTTCCATGAATAAACATTTTGAAAACATCAACTCAAGTATCTTATATTCAGCAAGTCTGTTTAGAAATACGTTCACTGAGAAAAGTACCATTTTGCGTAGTAAAAGAATCCGTATCTGGGAAAGCGTTTCATCAGAATGACAAATGTTCAATGTCACTCTGACTTCAAAGGGAGTCGCAGAGGCCTAGCAGTCTAATTCTCTCATTCAGCTTTTTAGAGAAATTTACCTAAGTAAGATAGTCTATTTAATAAAAATGTGTTCTAAAATCCTTACAAAAGCCTTGTTTAATATGGACTTTAAACTCCATAAAATCAAGGATATTATAGGACCTGTTATAATTACATTTTGTCTCTAGCACTTAAGGTAATGTCTTACCTAAAGTAAAAATAGAATAAATATTTATTGAATTTAGTATTAATACATAAGTGTGGTAATGGATAAAGAGTGAATACTGGTATTTTACCTTTAGTGATCCAAAATAGGATGAATAATCTCATTATAGTAGCTAGGAAATTTTATTTGTCAGAAAGCCTAAGTTTACTCCTCCGTCAATGCCAAAATCATTTTTCTATGACCCAAATAACAAAGGACACACAAATGAGAGCATATGTTTTCTAACAATCAGTGTGCTCTTGCTTCGAGTGCGTATTCTGTGTGCTGCTCAAAGTGAGAAAACCACAGAGGTCAGCACCATATATATACATATACCAAAAAAAAAAAATATATATATATATATATATATATATATATATATATATATATATATATATATATATGTCGTCGTCGGCAGCCGTCCGTCTCGAGAAACGATGGTGTAGCTTCTTAAGAGTCTATCTGCACCGCCGAGAATGGTTGTGCAGTCTGACTCGGGAGTGACACGGTATCTGTCTCCTCCCGTGTTGAATCGACATCTTGCGATGACGCTGGAGTGTCCTCTCCAGTGAAGCTGAAGCTGAAGCTACAGAGCCTGGGCAGGGTGATATGGAGGGTCTGCTGTTGCCCATGCAGCAGACCCCCCCTCTCTTCGCAGCTGAAGGGTCCAAGGGAAAGACGGAGTCAATACAGCTTGGCTTCAGGTGCGCCGCAGGAGTTGCCGGTGTGACTACAACGTCAAACCGCCTTAGGGACTCCGGCTTCGGATTTTCTGTCGGGGTTTACTCCCTTAGCCTTTCCCCTGAAGAGGTATGCCACAAGGCAGCGGAGGTTTTTTGGAGTCAGAGTTTTCCTTCTCTGATGTGCCCTGACTGGAAGATCGAACCAGCGACACTTAGCTCGCAGGCCGACGCTCAATCCAATGAGCCAAACTAGTCAGGTAATATATATGTATGTGTATATATATATATATATATATATATGTATATATATATATATATATATATATATATATATATGTGATCATAGTCTGAAAGATATAATGGAAGGTTTAGTGTCTATGAATAAATAAATAAATGTTAATTTTAAAAAGGGTTAATGAATAAAATCATAAGAAAAGCTAGAAGAACTGAACTGTTTCCTGATTGCTTGCAGAAATAGATGTTCTTCCCTTAGAGATGATATTATGGGAGTTATTTTATATTCAAAGGAGTAACTTCTCTGACAAAAGAGAAGGTACTCCAGTTCTTTGGTGAGGGACTCAGTGAGCAGTGCTGGCAACTGCCACCTGGATCCATGGCTGGTATGTTCAGTACAGGGGTAATATAGTGAAAGGGATCAAATAGTCTTTGGATTAATCATCACAATAGAGTTAGAATTTAGTAGGAATTCACCCAGATACAAAAAGTTCAGATAATATATGACTAAAAACATAGAAAATGCTATTGAAAAGAACCACTAATGCAGTTCAAATCATTTGAAGAAGGTACTCTTTGGTGTACAAACCATGATAGGTAATTACTCAAAGTCTGAAACATCTTGACATATGTTTGCAAAGCTCTAACTTATGTTACACATGCAATTTTGTGTACAGTTTTAATACTGCAACATGCAACTGTACTACAAGTGGTATGCAATTGGCAAGTGTATTTTTCCTCCTATTGCTTATTTTTCTTTTTTTCTAAACCCAATAGTCTCTCTCTAACAAGTTCTCTGGTTTTATATATGTGTGTGTGTGTATATATATATATATATAATTATTTTTATTATTTATATGAAATAAAAATAAGTAGTTAGCATCTACTATGTTCCTGGACCACTTCCTTGCTTTTCAATATGACGGAATTTAATGTACCAAGTGACAAGTAATTTATATAATTAGTTTTATTTATGCTTCTAGAATTTGTTTTGTTTACATAAAATATAAGTAAACATTTTCAGAGTAAATATAAATTTTAAAAAAGAGAGAATGAATTTATTATATGATGTATTATAAAAATGTGTGTAATCATGAAATAGTTATTTTTAATCAGTTGTAGCTTAATTTATATTTTCGGTTGAGCTATAGATGATGGATTAGAATCCCTTGAAAATCCATTAACTTGTGATTGTGGCCAGAGCAAGGAAAAAATAAGGTCAATATTTCTATCCTTATTTTTTGTGATTTATGAAGGAATGATTATAATTTGATATTACTTAACCATATTTTATTGTCACAAAGTAAAGTAATAATTTAGCAGAATGATGTAATATTAGAAAATTGTGGACTTGTTGCTATTTTCATTAGAGACTGTAATATACTGTGCTTAAACTTCAATATCAAGGAAAGTAAACAATCTACAAAATTATTTTGTTTATGTGTTCTCAGTACGTTGAAAGCAGCATAGTAAATTGTTATATGCACCATTTTTGGATTTCTTCAGTAATGCTACAACCCTTTAATAAATATAATTTAAATTGATTTGTAAGTATTGCTTTTAAAGAAACTTATACTTGGATAACTATACATAACATCACAATACGAACACAAATGTGATCAAAGATTTATGTCAGTTCAATCACAATCACCCATAGTGAGGAAGAATTTCATGGAGTGAGACTATCAAGTCATTGATTGTCTTCCTCTTAAAATGATAATATACTTGCTGGAATAAGAGTGGGATGCTCACAGGCATGCCTTACTTCACCAAATAATAGCTATGCGCTTATGGCAGAAACTCAAGACAGATGAGGGACTGAGCATACTCGGTGGGAAGTAACTATATTTCCCCAGAGCTGATGAACTTTGGAACTGATGTAAGGTGAGGAAAAAATGGAAATCAGGCATCTTATTGTATCTGCAGCAAGTTCTCACACTTACAAATGTAACAGATGTCGATGCCTGCCCACCGAGATGAATGAAGAAGAAAAGAGACAATTTTCAGCTCTTCTTGATTCTACATTCTTCTTCTCCTGAGTACTGCTTGAAAGCTAGTAAAATGGTCCTGAATACCATTACCTCTGAAATGGATCTAATGGGATAAATGGCAGTAGGTCATGTTTCCCACTGAGGGAGAGGTAGTTACAGTTATGTAGTATTTTTGTTTAAGAAAGCTTTGTAATGTTCAGTAAATTTTATTTTTTGAAAGACTGTGATAATAATGCTTTTATCCTTTTTTCTTTAGACATGTATTGACACTTCAGGCACCATAACCAAAACTTACCATATTCCATTATCAATGAAAAACTGTAGGATAACACAGACCTTAAAATAAGAAAATAAAGCGTTGTGTTTTCTATAATGTTTATCTAGTACTGAGCTATTCTTTGGAAAATAAATACATAACTTTAACAAATAACTTTAATATGCTCAATACTTTATTTCTACATATTTAATAATTTATCTTATGATAATCTACTGACAAGTATAGTACAAGATGACATGCAAACAACTTTTTATGATGCTTTGTTTATGTTATTTTTAAATTATCAGCAACATTTTATTTTGTGATTAAATTTTTAATGTCAAAATGTAAGAGTTCTCCACTACAAATCCAGTCACATATATACAATATGATGAAATACAATGAACAATTCCTGTGATAAGAACAAGACAAATATTCTAGATTTTTGTGATCTTACTCCTTTTGAATTTTGGTGTTTTCTGGTTGATTTGCAAGCTTCATCATTTTTGATTTGATATTGTTAAAATAACTATATAAAGATAAGGAAGGTGAATAATTACTAATTTTTATTAAATTTTAGATGGGACATATTTTTTTACATTTTTCAGTATTATAATGGTAAAATACATTAGGCATAGTACTTGAACTACGCATATGATATTCTAAAATTATTTTAAAACAAAACTTAGGAATTTAAATTAATGAAGGTGGTTTCATTCTTTAATAGGTACTTAGTGAAAAATGTATGACCTTGACTGGTGTGGCTCAGTATATTGGGCATTGTTTCTCAGACAGAAAGGTCACTAGTTCAATTCCTGGTGAGGGCACATTCCTGGGTTGAGACCCAGGTCCCCAATTGTGGCCATGGGAGAGGCAGCCAATTGATGTTTCTCTCATACATCGATGTTTCTCTTCCCTTCAAGGAACAAATATGAATGTCCCATGGACATGGGTGACTAAATGGGGATGGACTATGGAAGAGGGGAGAGGTGGGTTGAATAGGAGAGAGCAAATGGAGAAAAATGGGACAACTGTAATAGAAAAACAGTAAAAATGAACTTAAAAAAATAAAAATAAAAATAAAAAAATTTAAATGTGTGATTCACTATATGGACAATATTCAGTGTTAAATGAAATACAAGTGTTTATGTATAATTAACATTTATGTGTGTTCAGAATTACTTGACAAAATTCATACTTTGTGTTTATACACACATATACATATATGAGGGCAGCACTGTGTCAAATCTGACAATATTAATACCTTCTAATTGAATTACTGTGTAGTCATACTTAAGCAAAATTTATACATTAGGTCATTTTATTTTGTTTTGAACTTGTAAGTTGTTTCAAGTAGGGCTAAAGCATCATTCTCTAAGGGACTTATACAAAGGGAATATGACCTATGAGTCATTATATCACGAGAAGAGTACAGGGCTGTTTTATTTATAAGTTACTTACACCTGAAACAAGTGAATCCAAAGCCAGAATATCCCAAACTGCTAGTAGGATTTAGAAGAATATAAAGACTCTTGGTAAAGACAGGTAAATTTTTCATTGTACCCAGGATAACCCTCATACTATTGATGATGTTTACATATTCATGGATTCATGGGATGCTGAGAAAGTTGTATCTACATCTGGTAGCATTTCACCCTGTCTACTGCTTTATGTAGCTCTATGCATAAATATGTTTCTGTATCTTCTTTCATAACAGAATCTTAATATAAAACTATAGTTGATGCCATTTTCCATCAAAATTATAACAAGCCCAACTTGAAGGTGACTTTTATGCATGTGTTATGATCTAAAATTATGATCAACACCCTCCAAATAAAATGTTAATCAACAGCAATATTTTAATATAGTTTTCTATAGAAGAGAAATAAAAAGAAAAATACTAATTATTTATTTTATTTCTGTTCTGTATTTCTCCAAAGGCCTGTTCAATATTCCTTAAATATGTAAGTTTACATATAAATTTGTCTATAATAAGTGAAAAATTTTGATTTGTTCAAGTAACCAGTCAATATTCTTATATTTTCTTTTTTTTCTAATTAGTTTTTAAACAATCATAGGTATTTGAAAAGTTTCTAGAAATCCTCTGTCATATAAAATTAAATCTAGGGTTTTATAGTTTTATAAATAAATAAAAATTGTATATCTATTTCAAGTTGATTATGAGAAGTTGCTCTTGTACAAGATTACAATAATTAAAACTTGTTTTAGCATAGTAAATACAAGGGCCAATTTAACATATTATTTTTTAACAACCTTGTAAATACTTACTCATTTCACTAAACATTTTAATGACTTAGATTAAAAGTATACTACTGATAATATTTGTATTTAAGTGTAACTCACCTAAGTAGCCAATGAAATATTTAAGCAAATAATAGACATGAAGTAGTTCTAATAGATTGTTTGACTCTATAATGAGTTTATATAATAACAGATTAAAAAATCATGATAAAATATATTAATTACACTAATATGTTAGTACAATTAATATACATGTAGTATTTCAAATGCATGTTCCAAGATTTTAGAATACAGAGGAACACTTCTGCAAGTACTCTCTTTTGGGATTTATTAAAAATCAAAATAGTTTTATAATAAACTTGCATCCTCTGACAGTTGTTTTCCAATATACCCCTACAAATTGAGTTTTTAGATTCATATCTTAGCTTTGACATTATATTTATAGAATCATTCTTCTGTACAGACCCAGCATACAACCTTAGTATTCCTTAACTTGTTACAGTACTGAGAATTATAATTATTTTAAAACAGGTATAGTATATTACTAAATTCCATCCACCTATGATCACAAAACCAAAAACCTCAGTTTTATTGTGATTGTTTTACCAGTCTTTTCCTTGACCCTATCCTTACACCCATGACTGAATAACTGTGGTTGGTTTGAATAACCAAAATTAAATTGACAATGTGAGAACAGTCTTAAACTAATCTTTCTTTTTCCATTGTTAAAAAAAACACAGGAGATTAAATATAACCATGAATATACTATACTTTCTGAGAAAAGAACGTATCTAATATACATTTGATTTAACTGAAGTACAATATACAAAGATTCTAAGATTTTATTATGCCTAAAGATGACAAAAAGACCTGATTCTTAAATAAATTTATATTATTCTTTAGATTGTCTAAGCTGTTATTTGCATAAAACTTTATTTTACAGATTGGACAAGTAAAAAATTACACATACACTAATCAACAGAATTTAGTACTTAGATTTTAAAGCCATAGATTTTGCTGACTACAGCCAAAATGGTATTTTGAGTTTCATTATATAACAAAAGAATATAATATGTTATTATCTAAGAATAAACTCCCACAGAATAGCTCTATCATATTAAATTACTCATCACTGCTTGCATAGCACTCAAAGCAAGCAAAGTTCTCTCATGATATGATGCCTAATAATTTAGCAGTAGGATTGACCTCTTTTCCAAAGAAGGGGAACCTTTATAATTTAACCAGTTTCTTAAAAAGTTTAGCTTTCATGTTTTAAAGGTGTGAACTACTTATTAGGGTAGGCCATGTTACAGTGACAAGAAACCTAAAGATTTCTATAGTGGGGTTTCTGTTCCTAAGACACCCGCGGATTCAGGCTGACAGCAATTTTGCCACCTTACTATGGCAATGCCTGGTCCATGTGAGCTCCCTCAGTGCTGCAACAGGGAGAGACCAAGGGAGGACTGACTGTGTCCTTCTTCAAGTGATATGCATCATTATTATTCAGACCTCATTGGCCATAATAAGAAATATGACACTGCTTAACTAGGAGAACAAGAAAAATGCTAACTAAAATATTTGGTAGGTGTTGTCATTGTAATGATTTGCATACTATAAGGAGAAAAAAAGGAACTAAAATGGAAATTTCAAGTTATTATAATATAGGTGTTTTTATTACATGTTTGTATCTACATCTGGCTAACAGTAAATGCTTAACCAAACTGAACATCATAGTATATGAATCCTTTAGCATAGTATTCTAGATAATTTTCCCAAGATCTCTGTGGCAGATGTTTATGAATATATCTGTGTTCTGTGATTTAAGAAGCTTTCCTGAAAGTAGGTGCTCCCAAATTCTCTTCCTTAACTCCCACAACACTACACATCCTATATTTTTTAAAAAAAGAATTATAGTATTATTTATCACTCTTAACTTACACCTCAAGATTTAAATTTCCATTTTACAAATTTAAAAATGTTATCCAATATTAAATTATAATTACCTCCAGTAAAGGTAAGAAATGGAATCAATACAAGCTCTTGAAATTGTGAAATGACTGTTTGTATTAAATATGGAGAGGGATTGGGTAAGGTATACATCAGAAATGAAGAGAATTTAAAAGTGATACACACACACACACACACACATATATAAAGTCTTTAAAACAGAAATTAAATTGCAGATATATTAATGATGGTATTGACATAAGATATCTTAAGAACCATGTATGTAATTTGTATTTTATTGTTATTCTAAATTGAAAAACAACTGAAGTACAATAGGGATATTAAGTCACCTGATCCATAATTTAATAGTAGCTTATTCATAAATACATTAATAAAGAAGACATAGCTCACATGTCAATGACTGGCACAAGTAAGTCATTAATATAATGATAAAAAATTAAAGCTTAAGTAATAACATGGTTATAAAAAAAAGTTGAAATGATATTGTTTCTGAAAAATTAAATTGTTCATCTGTTATTTTATTTAATTAGGTGACATTTTACTAATATTTACTCAGGAAACTATTTGCCAATATTTTTCTATAATGTGTCAATCATTGTAGCAACCACTGGAAATGTATAATTGAGCAAGTCAAACTTTGCCACCATGGAGCTTCCTTTTCCATTATGTGTCTGAGATGCAGGGACACAGAAAATTAATTACATACAAAGTTAATAAATATGAAATTTCATAGATTAATCAATATGGTTATAAATTAACATGAGAAAAGTAGTGACTGAGAAGTTACTTTAAATAGAACAGTCATGGTAAAGAGGCAATATATGAACAAAAGGATTACTGATAAAGACAAATCAGACATATACACAGACTTGGGAAAGACATTCCCATGCCGAGGAAGCAGCAGAAACAAAGACCAAAAGATGGGAATAAACAAGGAATAACAGAAGACTAAGAAAGATTCTAGTGTAGCTAGGACATAGAGAGGAAGTTTGTTAAGGTTTCTCTGCAAGAAGAGGCAGGCATGAGATGTCTAAATCATGACAGAAAGGTCAGATTTGGTTTAATTTCAGTAGAAAGCCTTTAGATGATTTTAATCAGAGACTTTGCATGATTAATATATTAAAAACAGCAATCTAAATTCAACTATGTATTAGGCTCTTGTATATATTGGCCTGATAAAAAAATAATTGATGTATAATAAATAGAATTAGTGGAGATGGGAGAAAATAAGCAATTTTTGGAAATATTTTGGAGACAGAACAAGAGACTGAATTTTCTGAGAGTAGTACATTAGTAGATTAATACAGGATAAATTATGCCATATGTTTATGACATAATATGAGAATGAATCAATCTTGAAATGATAGGAGTAGAGAGAGAGCAATTCAAGTACTGTATCCTCTTTTGAGTGTAAATAATGAATACTTACAACATTTCCAAAAGAATATTCTAAATAGTCTGTTGGAAATATGGACATATGAGCCTGGGACTCATGAGAGATATCAAGATGATAGATAAAATCCTGTCAATCGTCAGAATGTAGATTAATTCAAAGCCTTGAGGCTGGATGACATTCCACAGTAAGAGAGAAGACCCAGAGATAAAGCACTAAAACACTCAAATATTGTGTCCTGGGAAGAAAAAAAAAAGAATTAGGGTAATATATTGTCACTGATTCCCAGAAAGGGAGGTTTTTCAAGAAATTGGGAGTGGTTTTCAGTCAAATCCTGCTGAAAGGAAAATCAAAATGAAAACATGTACGTACTTAGATTGTGATTTTGATCCTGAATTGGGGTTTGGTGTATACAGAAGACAACCAATGGATGTTTCTCTCTCTCTCTCTCTCTCTCTCTCTCTCTCTCTCTCTCTCCCTCCCCCCCCCCAGTCAATGAACATATCCCCTTGAACAGACTAAAAAAACATATATACAAGTCTGTCTGGAAAAAGTACAACCTTTGTGAATATAACAAGGATGGTTTGCAAGACATTAATGTAACCTAGCAGCCAAGGAGAGTGGACTGGAATGTACATGCATGAACGATGACTTCACTGACTTCACTGTACTATCAGTGGGGGCAGTAGATGCTGTTCAGTGAGCGTGTATATTGTGTGGCCATCATATTCAAAATGACAGAGTAGAGCAACAAATTTGCATCAAATTTTGCGTTAAGCTTAAACATTCTGCTGAAGAAACTATTCAGATGATTCAGAAGGCTGCAGCTATGGGCAACTGGTGATTGGCAGCTTCAACATAACAACATGCTTGCTCATGAATCATGTCTCATGCATAGTATTTTTGGAAAAACATCAAGCCACCAAGGTGACTAAGCCCCCTTACAACCCAGATTTGGTGACCTGCAACTTCTGGCTTTTTACCAGACTAAAATCACCTTGGAAAGGGTAGACATTTCATAGTGTCAATGAGATTCAGGAAAATAAAACAAAGCAGCTGATAATGATTGGGGAAATTGTGTAAGGTCCCAAAGTGCCTACTTTGAAGGGGACTGTGGCATTATTGTCTTATGTACAATATTTCTTGTATCTTCTCCAATAAATGTCTTCATTTTTTCACATTCTGTGGCTAGATACTTTCTAGACAGTCATCTATAAATGTACCTCATGGTCCTCATCCAGTCATCTAATGGTGGAAAGTTCAGTAGTTTCAATGCCTTGGCCATCATGAATAATGCTCTAATGAAAATATGAGTACATATATCGTTACAAATACATATTTTCAATTTTAGGGGGTAGATGCCCAGAAGATAGGTGCCTGGGTCATATGGTAACCCTATTCTTAAAGAACTCATACAACTCAACAACAACAACAACAAATAGACAATCCAATTAAAAAACTTTCAGACAACCTGAATAGACACTTATCCCAGTAATGCATACAAATACCAACAGATATAAAATAGTTGCTCAACTTCATTAGCTATTAGAGGAATGCAAATGAGACACTGAGATACCACCTCACAATTGTTAGAATGTCTATTATCAACAAGACAAATAAAAAAATGTTAGAAAGGTTGTAGAGAAAACTTAACCCTCATGCACTGCTGTTGGGAAGGTCAACTGGTACAGCCATTGCGGAAAGCAGTATGGAGGATCCCCAAAAACTGAAGAATAGATTTACCATAGCTTATTACTTCAGACTAGATGAGTGTTCTCATTTTTGGTGCTCTCATAGATAACTATTTCTTTATTATAATTTTAACTAGATTTTTGAAAAATAAATATGTTTGTCTTCAGCATTAGGTAGAACATTTAAAATGTTAGCGAAACCATCTCCTTTCTCACTGCTTTATCATTGATGGCTAGTCTAATGGGTGACATATTGTAGGTATTTAATGCATTTTGGTGACTGATTGAAAATAAATTCAAATGTTCTCAGTACTTCGTTACAGATACTTGTTATACACGATATGAAAATTTATATTTGTAGACACTATAAGTAAAACCTAATACAACATTTTTATAAGCTTGTTGTACAGTTCAATGCCTGTAGTTTAAATTGAAATTTAGTTTATTTGCTCTTTTAAGAATAGTTGTAGTATTTTCCAATTACCTAAACCTTTAAAATAACATTTAAAGATCAGGGTTTCCTGGTTGGTGTTGCTCAGTGGATAGAGCACTGGCCTGTGAACCAGAGGGTCGCTTGTTCAATTCCCAGTCAAAGCACATGCCTGGTCTGTGGACTGGGTCCCCAGTTGGGGGCACGCAAGAAGGCAACCACATATTGATGTTTATCTCCCTCTCTTTCTCCCTCCCTTCCTGTCTCTCTAAAAATAGATAAATATATTAAAATAAAATAAAAATCAGAATTTTTACAGTATTAAATAGATATATACACTGTCATGTTTATTGAAGCATTACTTAAACTGGCCAAGATATGTGCCTTACAACAGATAAATGGATGAAGATGTGGTATACACTTTCAATGAAATATTATCCAGCCATGAGAAAGACAGAATCCTGCCATTTGAGAAAATAAATAGTGGATTATGCGGGCATTATGGTAGTGAAATAAGTCAGACAGAGGGTGACAAATACTGTATGATTTTGTTTATGTAAGGAATCTAAAAAATCTAGATTCTTAAAAAACACAGTCGAGCGGTGGTTGCAATGGTATATAGGAGGTGGGGAGTGTAAGAGGTATTATTTAAGGCCACCAGCTTCCAACTAGTGTGTAAATAAGTCCTGACGATCCAACACAAAACATAGGGATTACAGTCAACAATACTATATTATAAATTTAAATTTTAAGAGACTAGTAATGAATTGTTCCCTCCACAAATATTTAAAAAATTATGTGACATGATAAAAATATTAGCTAATGCTATGATAGAAACCATATTGCAAAATTATATACAAATATATCAAATCAACATGTTGCTCAGCTTAAACTCATAGTATTAGATGTCAGTTATGTCACAATTGAATGGACAGGGACAACATGTCCTGGGGAGAAGGGGTATAAGGGAACTAAATGGTAATGGAATAAAATACAATGAAGAATAAATTAACAAATCAGAGTTTTCTTCTTCTTTTTCCCTTTATCTGGTCCTTTTGTATATGTGTTTGTTTTGGGGGAACATCTTAAGGCCAGTTTCAACACTGTAAACAGTAACATTTAATCTTTTTTAAATCTCATGGCACCCATAAGTTAATTACTAAAAGTCATATGGCACACCAAAATATGTATTTTTTTCCTGACAAAAAAGCAGGTATAATTTTGTTTCATTGACATTGCACAGCTATTTTTATGTTGCATGATGTCATATTTTTTACAATCTAAGGAAAAAGAGGCCAGTGCCCCTGACTAAATATTCAGGTATTGGATATTTTAAAAATGCTTGTTGCACACCAGTTGAAAGTCGCTACTCTAAATGATAAAAGGCAATTTCAAAGCCTGAAAAGTTTTGATGCAAATGTCAATATATTTTATTCTATATCTCTTTTTCCAATATTGATGTAAAATAATATAGTGAGTACATAATGAAAATGGCTTAAAATCCAATTAAAGATTTTTTCCACAGATAAATTTAAAAATACAAATTGAATTAAACATTATCTCAGGTTAACACAATTTCTAACTTTAGCATCTATGTATCATAGCATAAAAGTGACCAAAAAAAAAAAAAAAAAAAAACCAGAAAAATTTTTTCTTGGTCCATTTTGTTAATGATCCAATTTATCAGGATAACTAAAACAACACCCTGTGGGAAAAAGTAGAGTTGACATAGCAATATTTCATAGGCATTATAGTCTTTGGGAAATTTCCTAATATAAAAGTAAAGCATTTTGGTTATAGTTGATTAAGCTATTTAAACAATGTCTGATATTATCTGCAGCTGTCCTTAAATAATCTAAAATAAGCACATAAAATAAACAGAATATATTCACTTTTAAAAGTGAATATATATTTTCCTGTTCTAATACATAGTTGTATATATTTTAATTGTTTTAAGTGTAGTTTTTTTGTATTTTTATTGATTATGTTGTTACAATTCTTCCAACTTTTCCCCCTTTGCTCCTCTCTGCCCAGTACCCCACTTCCCCCAGCAATTCCACCCCCCTTAGTTCATGTCCATGGGCCATGCATACAAGTTCTTTGGCTTCAGACTTTCTTATATCCTTCTTTTAAAAATTAATTAATTAATTAATTAATTTTTAATAACATAAAAAATAACAATTCCCCCCTCTCAGACTTAAGACCCTTTATAATCTTATAAAGGACAATGGGAAAAGGTCTCGTGCTCCTCTAGCTGCTTCAAGCTGGACATGGTCATCATCCTACCTACCCTTGGGTCCAGAAATCCTTAATAAGAATAAGGGTGTGGAGGGGAGAGTGGCCTTCCCATATGGGTAAGGATCTTGTAAACTCCCAGTCAGTTGGTTGTCCCCAGACCATGGCATGCTTGGTTTAACTGGCTGGCATCCTTTTTGTATTTTGGGGACAACAGATTTGGCAACAAGGTTAAAAGACATCATTCAATCCATAACCACTAGATGACAAAAGGCAGGGATTAATTTTTCAATGTCCCATATTAGAGGGAAAAAAAAAAAAGGCTCTTTGGAGGAGGGTGTGCAAGGCACGTCACACTTGTCCAAAACCCTTTTGCCCCCTATACTTAGTTTGGGCTGAGGGGAATATTTTAGGTTTTCCCCCCTCTCAGACCTTTGGGCCCTTTCTGTCCAAGCCATTAGGATAGAAAAGAGAAACCAGTTTTAAAGTGAAGCCCACAGACCACTCCATGCTTCACCAACCCAGTCACTTAGTTCAGCCAAACTGTTGAGTCTCAGGATGCAGCAATGCAGACAAGATTAAGTGAGGCCTATACATACAGACAATCACTTAGAAACAGAAAACACATGTTAATTTACACAACATAACCCACAAAACAGTCTCTATGTATTTTAGATTGTAGGCTATTATTATACCTAGCAGTTAATTACTTTTCAACTGTTGCTTTAATAGACTTGCATATACAAAGAATAAACTATCTTTTTGACCTTGTTGTTTTAATATTTTAGTATTAAATTATTTGTAACACATTTTAATGCAAATATGTTGACCAATATTTTTTATTATCAAAGCAGTGAAGGTTTACCTGGATCCTTTATTGAGCCTCATCAGTTTCAACATTATATTGCTATAAACATTTAATAATTGTATTAAGTTATTTTTAGAAATTATGTTTCTATATTCATTAATTCAAATAAACATTTTTGATAATAAACAGAATTTCCAATTTTGGTCTACCATCTTCATCCCAGTAATTTAATTAACATCAACATTTTTAAGTCTGTAGCAAGTAATAGATAACATTTGTCATCGAATTTCCTTTTATATAGTTTGTTTTGGAGCTTTTCTGGTTGTTTGCTTCAATCACATAGTGGTGCCTCCTGTATTTCTAACCTAATTAACATTCACCAGTGCATGAATCTGTTAATCTTACAATATTTTATTTCTCAAATGACATTTTAGGTTACTAAGTGCAGAGATTAAAATGTTTATGGAGTTAAAGTGACTTTTTTAAATGCATTTTATTTCTAAATTCTAACCCATGTTCTTCAGGATTTTGCAGTTGTTTATCTGTATACATTGGAGGCAAGCAAGACAAAATGACTCGTGCGGGGTGAGTCACTCCAAGGAATGTGACTACAGACAGCATATTAGTATTGCTTGACAAAGCAACTTATTATTCCAGCACTAGAAGTGACAGAGATTGTATCTGATTGCATGGAAAAGGAGAGGCAGAAAAGGAAAACCATCAGTACAAACTATAACAACCAGAAAATTGAATGAAAAGAATGAAGTCAAGTTCTAGGAGGAATACCAAATAAAAGCCTGCCCACACTACTTATCAGCTGCACACAGGCCAAGTTCCTCGAGGAAATCCAATTTGTATAGAAAAAGTGACCAACGAGATAGAGCCAGCAAATGATCCAATGTTCCCTGTAGCAAAGCACAACGAAGAAGCAGCTTTCCGCAATTTGAAATGCTTCCCACTAGGCTTCATCATTTATAAGAAACTATTCTTTTTAAAATGGTACAAACGTCACTAATTTGCGCAGAGTTGCTATTATATATTTTATTTTAAAAATTATGTTATATAAAATGATAATGACCACCGAATTGCTGAATTTACATTTTCTCAAGTACTGAACTCTTTAAAACCTAGAGCCATTTATTCTAAAATATTTGAAAATACATTCTTGATTATTTAAAGAAATCCAAATCTAATTAATAAAATGAATATAAAACAGTTATACAACAGATATTTTGGATACATATTGAAAGGTGAATGTAGATTCTATGGAAAATAAGAGAACATTACCCTAAAAGACAAGTGCTATAATGATGAAAATGTGGCTCACAACAATGATTTATAAAGGAAAGACCAAAGTTGCAGGCAATGAAGGAATATTGTCCCCATCACTTTAAATGTAAGAAAAGGATGCACAGCACTGAAAACCAAAGGGTGAAAATATATATATGCTGGGTTAAACAAGGGGAGAATTTTTGCTTCAAAGAGGTCACTTACATAGTACAACAATATCCACAGTTAGTCATGAAATCATAAATCATCAAATTTCAAATCAAGTATATCAACAGATAGGATGCTGTGTTAGCGTAACCATTGGAACCTAATAATACACTGCTATGTATGCATGTGTTAGATAAGCTTTTATTACTAATTTTATCAACCTGGAAACAAATCAGGAGAAATTGTGTTGTAGATTCAGAGTTCACTCTTCATATATTTACAAACAAACCGGAACGATTTTCCTCTCCTCCAAGTTTCTTTCAATTCTAATTTACTTTGTTCATCATTTCTATATTTGCTGTGTAACCATCTCAATGATGCTTCTATGGTTATTAGCTGCCTATGTGCCCAGTATAAATTAATTGCATCACAGTTGTTTAAAAGTACTGCAGCATCAAAAATTTTTGAAAGCATTTGCAGGCTTAATGTTGTGCAAAATGATCTATTAGCTATAGCTATATTTAAGCCTATGTTGTCTTTATGCTGAAAAGGAACAATTTTTAAGCTTGATAAAAAATGCACTAAGCGTACTCAAAGTATCACTTTCTAATGTGTATAAATTAACATGCTAACAATGAATTCCCCTTTGTAGCAATTATATATATTTTTATGGTTTGTTTATATTATCTTTCCACCTACAGTTTCATTTTAAATGTGGAAATACGCAAAACTACTGAATTTCTCTTCATAGAATAGAAATGTACTTATCTATAATTTCTAATGTAATATATTCCAAAAAAGACTTGAAGTGATTAGAGGGGTAAAATAGGTAGGTGCTAGTTTATATGGAGTCTTTTTAATTTTTTTAAAAAAATTAGAAACAATTAACTTTATGCACATGCATCCAGTCCACTCCTATTTATTTGTTGCCTATTATATCTCAAGCACAATTTGACGATCTGGCAATGTGTCTCTGAGCAAGGTAGACAGTTCTCTACTCCCAGAAAGCTTGCATTATTCTGAGAAGGGATGTGCAAACAAACAATAAATAAATGATCAAATATCTAAATAAAAATATAAGGCTGTTATTCACATCCACATATAATTAAAACAATGTAATGTGATAAGAGGTAAATGACAAATGTAGATAGGTTTGATATGAGAGAGTTATTTGACAATATATATATATGTATATATATATATATATATATATATATATATATATATAGGCTAAGATATGAATAATAAAGGAGTGAACATAGAAACTACCAGATGTAAGGGCACTTCAAGAAAAGGACATAGAATATATTTTATTTTGTGACAGATATGCCAAGTTGTACTGAAATTTTTTCTGCTTTATCTCCTCAGAACTCCTTATAAGGTATATTTCTTCAGTAAGATTTCCATCTCCTCATTTCATTTCCCCTGAAAATACACGTGTCTAAATTTGTACAAATGTGTGTGAACAGATGTGACATACAGGAGATGCCAGGAACCTTTCTTGTAGATAACAGGCTAGTGCCTCTGCCATTTCTTGCTCTCTTCCCACATCTTTTTGTTGAAAAGAGGTATCCAGCTCTGACTGGGTTGTCTCAGTGGGTTGGGCAGAGTCCCAGAAACCAAAAGGTCAATTCTGTTCCAGGTCAGGGGACATGTGTAGGTTGCAGGTCCAGGTGCCTGGTTGGGAGAGTGACAGAGGCAACCAGGCAATGGATCCATGTTTCCCTCACACATCAAAGTTTCTTTCCCTCTTTTTTTGCCTCCCTTCCCCTCTCTCTAAAAATAAAATAAGATCTTTAAAAACTAAAAAAGATGAGATGTTTGAACTTAAATTCTAAATATCATGCTTTAGGAAGCTGAGGGTCCATATCTCTATGGTGAAGTATTTAATGGAAGGAACTTGACTCCTTCTCTTTGAGAACAAAAAGGATTTCATGAAACACAGGAACCATGTCAGCTATGGATGGATCACCATAGTAGCTTCAGGAAACGAGAGGAGCAGTGGTTAACTCAGCTTTTTCTTTAACAACCAGGTGAATTCTCAATTTAATCTTATGTATAGAATTGTTCAACTATAATAGCACAGATAAAAAATGTAGAGAAGTCTGCAGTGGAAAGAGCAAAAATATATAATGTCTATTAGTTATGTTAAGAAAAATGATCAGAGAGGATACTTCTGAAAAAGCAGAGACAATGTGTCATTGGTTTTGCCTTGCATATGAAAACAAGGATATCATGCAGTGCCCCCCAAAAAGGTATTACTGATATGCTTTAAAGTTAATTGAAACAGTCCTACTTATAAAATGTTATTTGACTTCAAAGTGTAATTTGATGACTACTTATGATAAATCAAGTTAGGTGTGAGTGTTAGGTAGCATTGATAAAATACTATTCGGTGTCAGGGAAGAAACTGCCATCTAAAATGTTTCATGAACATTCATATATTTTACTATATATCAAATGTATTCTGAAATGTAGACATTGTTTAACCTATGTTAGCAAAAAATAATTAATTAAAGACAATTTAAATTTTTCAAGGTAAGGATTAGGAGAACTGAGTAAAGAATTGGAATTGATTCATATGATATATTATATAGCATACACACACACACACACATGCACACACACACACCGCGCACACACACACACACACACACACAATGGTAGTTGTCCATTTAAAGAAACAATCTGACTATTCCCATTAAAAAACATCATAACATAAAAAACATCATGGGTTATGTTATATAAAAAAAATCATAATAGTGAGGAATAGTTAATGGAGGATATATGTGTATATAAAATAATTATATTAGATTACATATATTGCCACTCTTTTCTGAGGGAGCAGTTACTTACCCCTAAAAGAATGTTTCAATGTGCAAGATGTATTTCCTATTTGATTTCAATAATCAAAATTTCCTCAGAATTTGACCATTAGTGTTAAATAAATATTATATTTTTAATTTTGTATGTAATTAATAAACTAAATGAAGATAATTTACTATTTTACTTAACTTATAAGCATGTAATCACAAGACTATAGATAAGTAATCATTGTTCTATTACTAAAAATCACTAAATAATAAAATATTGTTTATCTTATATATATATACACATTAGACCAAATATATATTTAATGTATTTATATATTTATGAATGCATTTAAATATATAAATGTATAGATGTGTGAATATAAAATATTAAAATATGTATATAAATTTGAAGTAAAATATACACCTAGAATATATTTTGTATTAAAGTATAGTGAACGCTTCAAATTATAATAGACTTGAAATTATCTGTTATTTCTCTTAAGCTTCTGTATGTTCTTCCAATAGCTGTTAAATACAGGCTGGTTTTTTTTTTTCAGATTTAATGTGTTTTATTGATTAAAATATTACATTTGTGCCAATTTCCCTTCCCTCTGCTCCCCTCCACCCGGTGGCCCCCCTCCCTCCAGTTGTCCCCCCCTTTTAGATTATGTCCATTAGTTGTGCATACAGTTCCTCCCAACCTCTCTCCGTCTATTCCATTCCCTCCTACCCTGATCCCCAATTCCTATATCATCTCCCTCCCTCTCTCCACTCCCCCTCCCTGTTGACCTCCCCCCAATATGCTTCCCGTACCCACAGTTCCTTTTCCACTCTCGTTGCCTGTTTAGTTTGCCTTTGTTTCATGTCCCTAGCTTCTGTTTTTTAAACCAGTCCCTTTAACATCTCATATAACAGTGGTTTGGATCTAATGAACTCTTTCAGTTTTATTTTGTCCTGGAAACACTTTCTCTGTCCTTCTATTCTGAATGACAGTTTCGCTGGATAGAGTATTCGTGGTTGTAGGTTTTGGATTTTCATTACTTTGAATATTTCTTGCCAGTCCCTTCTTGCCTGTAGGGTCTCCCTTGAGAAGTCAGCTGATAGTCTAATTGGGACCCCTTTGTACATAATTCTTTTCTTCTCTCTTGCTGCTTTTAAGATTCTCTCTTTATCTTTAATTTTTGACATTTTGATTATAATGTGTCTTGGAGTGGTTCTCCCTGGGTCCAGTCTCTTGGGAACTCTCCTTGCTTCCTGGACCTGCAAGTCTATTCCCTTCCCCAAGTCTGGGAAGTTCTCCTTTATTATATTTTCACTCAAATTTTCAAGTTCTAGTTCATCTTCCTCACTCTCTGGCAAACCAATGATTCTTATGTTGGGCCTTTTATAGCTGTCCCAGAGGTTTCTGATCCTCTCATTGTTGCTTCCCATTTCCTCTCTCTGCATTGGTTGACTGCTTGTTCCTTCTCCATATTTCAGTTTGTTGAAATGAACTCTGGATTTTTTTTCCTCACCATCTGTCTCGTATGTGGTTTTGTTCCTTTCGTTATGAATGTTTTTCGCTTCTTTCTTATCTTTTTCCTGCTCTTTTGTGAATTCTGTAAGCCACCTGATAACAATGGCCCAGAACTGAGCCTCTGACAGGTTTCTTATCTGTTCATCTGTCAGGTTCTCTATCTGTTGTCTGGTGAGTTGTGCCACCGGGATTTCTATAGTTGTCTGCCTCATTTTGACAGATGCGTTTTGTTTTCTTGGGCCGGCTGTCGGGGGCAGTGCCTGTGTACACGTCACAAGTCAGCGACCGGCGCCTGTCTGCGACCTATTTCGCAGCCCTGTGGTGCTTTCTTTCTTTGGGGGCGGGGGTCCAAGATGGATTCACACAGTTATTCAGCTAGGAGACCGGGATCCGTCCTCCCGCCCCCCTGGGCCTCACTGTTCAAGGCGATGCGGTGGCTGCTCTCCCCAGCGCTGGGGTCGCGCACTGCCAGGGGCCCGACCGCAGCCAAGATTTCTTGCCGCCCCGCTGCCGCGGTCTCAGGTGCGACTGCAAACAGCGCTGCCCTCTTTAACTCTTACCTGCCCAAATGGCACCGCTGGTTTATAACTTCATATGTTGGACTTCCGTGTAGTTTTATTTTCTGGAATTTCTAGTTATCCTTTGTTTTGAAGTAGTTGTATTCCTCTCTAGTTGTAGAGGGAGACCTAGCGCATCCGTCTAAGCCTCCATCTTGGCCGGAAGTCTTCCAGGCTGTTTTTTTAACCCTAAAATTTATTCCATCTAAATTTTATTTCCATTAATTATTTTGAAAGGTCTAAAAATATAGATGCATATCTTAGAAAGTTGCTAAATTTTAACATAATCCAGTTATTTTTAAAAAGTTGGTAATATTAATAGTAAGATATCATCAAGGTATGGTTTTTCACATTGAACACATGTAGAATAATATGAAAGGTTTATTAGCTCACAAGGAAATTCTATCATACTTTATTTTAAAATAATAAAATTACAGTTGAATAAGAACATTCAGGTTATTTTCTAATATCAGTTAATTAGCACTACTTGAAAAGTCTCAGGAATACTTATTTAGGTCATGCCATCAGCGAAAAAAACAACTTTTTATTCACAACATCTCAAACTAAATATAATGTTGTAGTTTGATTACCTATTTTTATGCAAAAATGTTTTATTACTATGTTACAATGTATATTGCAACATTTAATTCAAATAAAAATTTTTAATTAAAATTGTTTTCTGTTGCCAAAAAGGAAGATATCTTTCACACACTTTTCTTACAGCATTTTCTTAGAAAATTTGTTTGTAAATTGTTTCTCTTTCTGAGGTGTATTTAAATATTGTAAACGTTAAATGAGGCCCTTGTCAATCTTGCATTCTAAGAGAGTCTCTCTTGGGGAAGTTGAATATTTCTATGGGGGAAAAATTGGGACAACTGAAATTGAACAACAATAAAATGTAAAAAATAATAAAAGAAACAGATTTTTATTTGCAATGAGTACATGAAGGAAGGTGGCTTTCCTGTGGAAGTTTAGCCAAGGTAGTGCGTTCCAAGTTGTAACTTGTGCTTGCTGAAAAGATGCAGATTTTATATTGACTTTGGATAAAGACGGAATGTATGAAATGAATTCTATGTTGTTATAAGAAAAGAAGTGAGATTTCTTTTGGTCTTATTAACCTCTTCAACACATTAGCTGGGGTGCACATTACAATTTGCTGTAATTCTTATTCAATAATAAAACTACTTTATTTTTTCCTACATATTGTGATTAGATTGATTGGATTGGTAGGGGACGTTATTTTTAATAAAATTTCCTAACAATTTGATATGAAGATGAGGTTGATCTGGCAGGTCCTGAATTGAGCAGAGCAGCTGAAAGTCTTAGGATGCAACACTAAGACAAATTATAAACTGACTCCCTCAGTCTCACTGTTTTTCTGAAATAGTAAGCAGGGAAAGCATTCCAAAATAAGATATTATGATCAGGAAACTTTCAGCAATATAGGCTCTTAAATCCTGTCAAGATCAGCAACAGTTTTGATAGTGCAAATATATGATAATCCAGGTAATCAAGGTCTTAACTCACAAAGAGCTAATATCTTCCTGCCATACTTGGTGTAGGTGGATGTATCTATCTATCATCTATCTTTCTATCTACAATCTGAAGATGGTGCCTCTTATTTGGATGAAACAAGGTATTAATGAGGGTTCTTAGAATGTATCTTTCTCTAGTAAATGGAATGCTTGTATTTAAGGATGAATATCATTCTTAGAGAAATGTTAAAGAGATTCTAGGAAATATATAAATGACAGGAACAAAGGATTCAGACAATCACAGAGGGATAAAAACCTGACTTAGGAAATAACTAGCAAACATCTTAGAATTGATGGATTGAGGGAAAATGAGGGGTAGAAATTGGTGAAATATGTTTCAATAATTCTTAATTTTCTTTTATGCGACCCTATACTTTTTGTTGCTAGGAGAGAATGGTGTTATTTAGTCTGGTGATCTTCAACTGATGTGCTGCAAGAATTTTTAAAAACAAAATACCTGGTTATTAAGTTAGGGGCACTGACCTCTTTACTCTTAGACTGTCAAATAAAAAAAAAAATCATGCCAATACCTAACACAACAATAAATGCCTTGTATGAATAAATCAAAATTATGCCTATTATTTTTGTCAGATTAGCAAAAGAAATTGCTAGCAAAACAAAGATAACCAACCAAATAGGGAAAGATATTTGAAAACAACAGCTCCAACAACAGGTTAATACCCATAAATAGAAAGAAAGAAAGAAAGAAAGAAAGAAAGAAAGAAAGAAAGAAAGAAAGAAAGAAAGAAAGAAAAGACAAAAGAAAGAAAGGAAGAAAGAACTCACATATCTCAACACTGATTTAAGAATGTGTAGACCTGAACAGACACTCCTTCCAGGAAGACATACAAATAGCCAACAGGTATATGAAAAGACGCTGAACTTCACTACTTATTAGGGAAAGGCAAACTGCAAAGTGATATCACCTCATGCTTGTTAGAATGGTTATTATCAAAAAGACAAGTACAAAACAAGTTCTGGAGAGTTGTGGAGAAAAAAGGAACCTTCATTCACTGCTGATGGAAATGTAAACTGGTACAGCCTCTAAGGTAAACATTATAGGGGATCCTCTAATAATTAAGAACAGAGTTACCATATTATCCGGCAATCCCATTTCTGGGTACCTACCTAAACATTTGAAAAAATTATTCACAAACATATATGCACCTCTATGCTTATTTCAACATTAATCATGGTGAGAAGACATGGAGACAACCAAAGTGTCCTTGGATAGAGGTTTGGATCAAGAGGATGTGGTACACATGTACAAAGAAATAATAACCACACACACAAAAAAGGAATACTGCAATTTGTGACAAGATATATTTTGAGAATATCATGCTAGTCAAAAGAAGTCAGAAAAAGTCAAGAACCATATGACTTCACTCATATTTGAGATATAAAACTGAAAGTATAAATAAACAAACAACAACAACAAAAAGAATTCATAGACTCAGACAACAGTATGGTAATTACCAAAGAAAAGGTGAATAGGGAGTTAGAAAGGAATACAAGGGGTCAGATATATGGTGATGAAAGATGATTTTGTTACCATCAGCAGTTAGCTAATTATTGATGAGAAAGGGGAGCAAAGGGAACTAGACTTTGGGTTTAATAAAGTGGAGAGCATAAGCCTATTTGCTCCATCGTGAAGCTGCAGATTCATGCTCCAGGTGATTATAACTTCACTTCACCAAGAGGGTTAACACTCCCCCCTTCCCCCTTTGGTACCAGATTGTTGTGAGGCTCAGTGGGAGATGCTGGACCGTGGAAGCCTGTCAATCTAACTAGGGGGTGTAAACCCAAATAAAGCCTGCAAAAACTTGGGAAGTTGATTGGTCTTTTTGAAAAAGCTTCTGGTATTTCCCCAGCCCTAGATATATAATCTCAGGGGAACAAAGAGCCCCCAACCCACCCCCATGACCTGGATGTGCCCCATGCACTAGCTCCATGCACTCTCCTGTCTGTACCATTCTCCATGACCTTGTGGCCCTAACAGCCATGGAACCAATGGCCATGCAGACTCAACACAGGAGCTCCAGAGCGGAGCCTGAACACCTCAGCACAGAAATGGGCAGCAGCTGAAAACACACACCAAACTAGCTAGACGCTGGATTGGGCTGCACTCTCGCACGGAGCAGAAATTCTGGACACTGGCTTTCGTCTTGGCTTTGCTGAGGACATCATTGGACATTTTTTTTCATGGCAGGACAGACAGAAATGGGGTGAACTCCCTTAATTGTACATCACTATAAAGTTTACCACAGAAACACAGCCTCCCTGTGTGGGTTTCAGGGAATTCTTTTCCTCCTGATACCACAAGAACTCCATTTCCACTTTCACTGACAACACTCAATAACCAAGTTTTTCCGAAGAAACTGATTTTGGTCCTGCACAAAACAAAAAGGAGGTATTCTAGAGCACTTAACTACTATTCTCATAATTTACTTCGCTCTGTGTATTCACTTCAATTATTTAAAGGATCTTATTTTACTAGAAAATAGACATTTAATTTGTTATGCTATTTTTTTATTCCTGCATCTCCAGTAATGATTCCTATACATATAGAAAAAGACAGCTAGTTCCTGAGAATACAAGGACACCAGAAAAGATAAAGAGACATAGAAAAAGAAAACTTCTAAGTAACAGACCCACAAAAATCCAGCATTTATTGACAGAGGCAACAAAGAGAGGTCCAATCCCATTAACATTGTGATGGAGGTATTCTCCAGTAAAAGTTTATAGATAAACAAAGGAGGATGTCTATTGCCTGTTATTCGTGGAGATGTAATTTACTACCATCATAATATAGCTATTGATTTTGACCAATGTGAAAAATTGCCCATAGGTTATATCTTTCCTAATGATTTAAAAAGCAATTAGAACTATACACATTAAATACTGAAATTTCAATATGGACAAGCCAATGAATGTCTCATAATAAGACTTTGATACTGGAAAATGGCTGCTAAGTGTCTTTGTGTTTCACATCTGAGAAATAATATTTGGAGCAATATAATAATTATGAAAGCACATAGATTAGTGTGTAAATGTGTTGTTTCTTATGTGATTAATGGAAACTCAAGAGCAATTTATTGAGCTTTACAAGAAAAACCATTAGATAAAGATTTAGATTATCAATCAATCTCTAGATTCAGGCAATAAAGACAAACCTGAGTTTGTGCAATTAATGTATAACACAGTAGAATTTTACACATTAATAATCAAGAATCTGCTTTAGTCATTCATCATTAGTATATTTAAAGGTAATTCCCCAAGTGAAATATTGTACTTGATTGAAAAAATTAATTCTCTTATAATCTAATAATTGTTTTTCTTTGAATTTTATTAGGCACTTGCTAAATATTTAGATGGCCATATTTTTCTGTAACTACACAGTAAAAGATGACATAACAATGGAGATAATAAAAAAAATGCAGTGTCACCACCAAATAGGAATAAATGGAGACATTGCAAGGATAAATACAAACCTAAACAATTGTAATAATTTTATATTTCCGTAGTGTCAAAGGAAAATAGAACCAACTCTCTTTTGTCTTCTATCATATTTTTTCTTTAAAAACTTTATTTCTAAATTGTTTCTCTATATCATTGAGAGGTGTGCAATTTTTGAAAAGATAAATGAGCTTCTTGCCAGTTTTGCATCCTATGGGTGGCTTTCCTGAAGGTCTTGGAATGTAAACATCTCTCTTCTTTGTGGGAGTTTGGCCAAGGCACTTGACTCCAAGTCATAACTTCAGCTTGTCAAAAGATGTAAAAAGTAAGTACAGATGCAAAATAGAATTTATTTTCTGAAACTGAAACCCATAAATAAGATTGAAAATGTATTTTAAAATATTGACCATGTTTACAAGAATAAAATCAGTAATGCAATATTTTTGTACTCACTCTCGTTATTTATCATTAGATTTATTTTTCAACTGCTGGGTTTTCCATATACACCATAATAACAATAAAGTATATACATGGCTTCTTATTTTTAATCTTAGTAAGACATATCATCACAATGTCTTTGTGCAAACACTTTGTACTTGCAGAATTTCTATTTTACAAGAAAATTAATTATTCACATCAATAATATACAGAGGTGGGCAAAAGTAGGCCTATAGTTGTTCAAATGAATAACTATATAATATAAAAATAAACAAGAAGGAGCTCTGTGTTTCACATACAACTGTAAACTTAATTTTGCCCACATCTGCAATTTTTATATCGTATAAACTATTGTTTGTAGTAAGTTTTCTCAAAAATATTGGGAAAACAGATTTTGACCAAGTTTTCACCATTAGATGAATTCTCAAAACTTTAACTTTTAAATAGATGGCTTTCAATGACTCAAAAGGGTTATTTTTTCAGTAGTAGTAATATATTAATTTGCTCATATTTTAGTTAATCCCGAGAGTATACAATAAAATATTATACTGCATTAATATGTAAATACAATATAGTATTATTAAAATAAACAAGTGAACATTTAATTTAGTTACTGAAAATAAAATTAAATTGGTATATATTTAAGAATACATTTTCCACATCTACTCCTAAATGTTCCCAATAGAAAATGAGTCAACTGTTGATTAGAGAAATAATTACTGTTCAAATTATTGTATCCATAGCATTCAGTGTGTACCTGTCAACTTTGCATTTCATTTTCTTTTGATAAAACTACACAATAAACTTCAGGAGATATTATTTTTATGAATTCAATGTCTCTTCTGAATTACTACTGAGAATATTTCTCAAAATGTCTTTTGAATATAAAGAATACAATGGATCCAATAAAGGAAGAGATGAGGATACAATGATTGGGCTATGACAGAATGGACAGTTCATTAGTGTAGATATACTTTTTTCTTGTTTCTGTATCTTTCAGAATTAGAATAGAGTATAGAAGTGTGTGTATTGTGAAAGAGTTAGATATATGAAATTCTTGAGATTATATCTTGAAAACAGGTACTTGGCAAATTCAGTTCACAGGCTTTATGTATAGTTCATACAAATAGCATTTTGAAACACTGAATTTTGATTAGTCAGTGGGACTATTTCTTCTGGAAACTGAATAAAATAGCAGTTTATTAAATTATATAGGTCAGAATTTAAAATAATACATTATTGTTTTAATTATATTAATGATAGATACTCTGACTTGTTATTGAGAAATAAAAAAAGCTTATATATTTCACTTAGATAGAGTCAATGTAGAAAATGCACATATTTTAAACTACTACAGCCCAATTTATAACATCTAAAAAAAACAATAATATGTTGCAACATTAGGCCTGCTATAGATAAGGTGACTTTACTTTACATTCAGACTTCTAAATAGTTCATGCAGTTTATTCTAACTTCACTATAACCTGAACGATAAAGATGGGCATAACTTTTAAATGATATACTGTCCAATTCTGGAGGAAAAAAAATAAACATGATATATTTTGTAACCTGGTCCACTCCACACTATGCAGTTGTGGTGTCTTTTTTGTACAATATATATGAATCTGGAGATAATTTAAAGGTAAATATTACGAGGCTGTTTTAGAGAATTTTAGGACCTCCCCCATCTCACTCACTCCATCTTAATTTCTGTAGCACCATAGATTCTAGAATATAAATGCACTGTTCCAGCAACTGAGCTTTGAGTCTCACATTCACGTAACTGCCTAATTTTATCTCCACCTTCACCTGTCAAGACACTTCAATAATTTCAGTAGCTTTATATGACATGTCATTGAAAATGAAGGACTGAAATCATAGGGAACAAACAGGCAGATGCTTCGGGTAGTCATATAGTAAATGATATGCCTAGGAGTGAAAATAGACATGAAAATTATTATAATAAAAGTAGTAAGGGCTGCAACAGAGTTATGAGAGTTATGTTTATGCTTCTATGAGTCCACCAATATATATTCTGTCTCAGTGAGAACCCTGAGAGAAAAGAACGAAGAATATGGCCCCAAAAAACACATTTAATTAACAAGCATTATATACAATTAACAAATGGAAATAAAATTAGAATATCAGACTCCCTGGTTAGAAAAGAAAAAATGGAAGGGAAGTCACAATACCAAAATCTCCCTAGAGAAAATTTTAAGCCAGACAGATGGGTGTCATTAAAAATTGGGTACCCAAAAGGTCCCTTGACATTGCTTTTTTGTAGAGAGAAAGATATCTTAAGAGAGAGAGACTGTACGCGTGTGTGTGTACACCCCATAAAAACTGCAGATAACAGCACAATTAAATTCATTAATTCCTTTTTCATTTAAAAATTATTTCTATGGCAATGTTTGTTATGAAAACAATGTTGGCTTTTCTTAATAATGTTGGTTACTTAATTTCCCCTATGCTTCAAGTTGAGCTGTGTATTTTTATGCAGAGAAAGAAGTAAAATACATTTAGCATTAAGAACGATAGCTTTAATCATTATTTTTATATAAATTTATCTTCTTGGATGACTTCTTTTTTTTTACATGTTGTTTGGAAAAGTTCAGAAAAATTTAGAAATAATTGCTCGTTAATCTCCACTTGTTAGTCATTTCTAATGTAAATATTCACATACCCTCATGCATACATATACAGACGTTTTTAATTGATATATTGCAATATTGTTAGTTGCATACATTTTAACCATGTTATTTTTTCTATATATTGCAATATATATTTAATATATTACTATCCCATTAAACATTTTTTAAAAACGTGATTTTAATGTTTGCATCATAGCCTGTGAAAAATATGGTCTATATCTCTTGTTCTAATTCCTTGTATTAGATTTGTGGGATGTTACTTCACTTCAATATGAATACACTTCAATATGAATTTTAACTATCAGTGATCTTTGGAAAATATACATGTACATTCACTTATATACTTATATGTATACACATTAAATTTTATCAAAATTATATACATCACACTTATATGTTTAAAATTTAATATATGTATATAATTTATTTTCAGAAATGTAATACCAAACAATCAACAATTCTATTAAGTATTTCAGTGTTCAATATCTGTTTCAAAGCAAAAACATAAGCAAATTTAGGATAATTTTTCTAAATTTTATTAAGTAATCTTTTAACAGTTTTCTATAACACTGTAGTTTTTCTTTTCTTTTCTTTTCTTTTTAAATGTGTTTTATTGATTATAATGTTACATTTGTCCCGATTTCCCTTCCCTCTGCTCCCCTCCACCCGGTGGCCCCATCCCTCCAGTTGTCCCCCCCTTTTAGACCATGTCCATTAGTTGTGCATATAGTTCTTCTCAACCTCTCTCTGTCTATTCCATTCCTTCCTACCATGATCCCCAATTCCTATATCATCTCCCTCCCTCTCCCCATTCCCCCTCCCTGTTGATCTCCCCCCGATATGTTCCCCATACCTATAGTTCTTTTTCCACTCTCGTTGCCTGTTTAGTTTGCCTTTGTTTCAATTCCCTAGCTTCCATTGTTTCTTGTGATGCAGTTTTCATTTTAGATTTCATAGTTTTGATCCTCCTTTTTCTAAACCAGTCCCTTTAACATCTCATATAACAGTGGTTTGGATCTAATGAACTCTTTCAGTTTTGTTTTGTCCTGGAAACACTTTCTCTGCCCTTCTATTCTGAATGACAATTTCGCTGGATAGAGTATTCGTGGTTGTAGGTTTTTGCTTTTCATTACTTTGAATATTTCTTGCCAGTCCCTTCTTGTAGTTTTTCTTTTCAATTATCAATAATTTATACTGACATGTGAATAAGTTATTGCTATTGAAAAAATAAAACACTTTCCACTAGGGTAAACTGGAAGAGATATGTAGAAAAGATGAGTGCATCAGTTTGGTTCACATTAGCAAACTGTGAAGCTGTGCTTGTTGAAAGTTGATTAGGCAATGTTTTGGGATCAACAAACATGGCGCAGAGGAAAGACAGCTAAGCTTGGCAGAAGGTCGAGTTAGGCAGAAATGGAGTCATAAGTCCTCAACTTACCCTGCTGAGAGTTCTGAAACTTAGATGAGACTTCAAAGCGTTCCATATGTGGGGCTACGTTACTGGGCTATTGTATGTCCCGTGAAGGCTGCCATGACAAAATATGACACATTCAGTGGCTTAACAACATAAATATTTTTTCTCGATTTTGAAGGTTTTAAGTTCAAATCAAGATGTTGGAAAGTTTCTTTATCCTGAGACTTACCTGGCTTGCAGAGTGCTACCTCATTGTATTCTCTGTGCATACATATCCCTGGTGTCTCTCTTCTTCTAAGGATACCAGTTCTATTGGACTAGGGTCCCACCTTTATTATCTCATTTAACCTTAAATCCCTTACTAAAGACCCTTTTCTCTAAATACAGCCACATTGAAGATAGGGCTTTGACATATGGATTTTGAGATAACACATTTCAGTTCACAAGAACCCTGCATTGTTCAGTCATCACACATGTGTTGCTCAACTTGGAGAAGTGGGCAATTCCTTAGTCTGGGTGAAGCTCTTTGACTCAGTTGGTTAGTGACCCAATTTCTGGATATATAATTAAAATGAACATGTTTAGCAATTGACAAAGACATAGCATTTATTCTTTTATCTGTAGAGTAAAATTTATCATGGTAGAAATATCCAAATGGAAGAACTTGAAACTGTTTATCTTCCACTAAGATAGTAAATCAAAAAATCAAACAACTTCTTAAGGACAATAGCATATCAAATAATTTTAAAGATATAAAGATATCACTAAAACTATCTTTTGAGAATTCTGTAAAGTCTCTGCATTTTTATGACTGCTGATATATCTGAGGTCTGGTCATTGTTCTATTAATAATTGGACAGATCGTTCTTTAAATGTCTGGAACCAGTAAGTGGCTTAATCTCTGCCAAGAGTTCTGGTGAGTGTTAGGGCATGCCTTCAACACCCAACCAGGCAGTTGAGAATGTCACTTAGCTATATCTCTTCCTGTTTGCACAAGGTCTCCAGGTCAGCCTGTAAGGTTCTTCTGTGCCTGTGCACAGCCTTTCACATGCGTATAACATTCTAGACTCTCAGAGATATGACATAGTTTATCTATGCCTCTATGTACATCTCATTCCTCAACATTTCCTTTCTTTAGCTTATACTGTATTTGCTCCATCAGTAACTTGGCAACTCAGAAACCCACGGTTTTAAACAATTTTATTTTAAATTTTTATTTATTTGTTAAAAAAAAAAAAAAAAAAAAAAAAAACACCCCAAGGGGAAAGGCTTCTCTTCCTGGAAGAGGTTCGATTCAGAATAAATAAAGACAGCTTTGCAATTAGAATCTTACATGGAGCCATGAAACATAAAATGATAACAGTTCTCTGGAATGGGGCTTCAGAGGAAGTCAAACACTGTTCTTCCTGCTTCGGCAGCTACCAGGCTGCTGGTTTTAAGTCTGCTGCAGAGCTGGGTCTTTGCGTTTTGAACAGAACAAGTAGAAATGTACACAGAATGTCATTAATACCGGGATTCAGATATATATTTTAAATAACCATTTTCCAGTTGATGCATGCATTCGGTTAATCTCGAGTCCTGAAAAAGTGTTCTGATCATTTTTGCTACTTTTCACATTTTTGTTACAAAAGAGAATTTTCAGAGGTCTTAACCATTTTCAATGACATCACTCCTTGCATGTACACTATTGATACTTTTTTTTTTCGTAAATAAATCATAAAAATAGAAATTCATGGGAAAGAATGACAAAATAATATTAAATTTTAGGATTAAAAGTCAATTATTTTTTAAATTTATTTATGTGCTTGTTTACTTATTTTATTTTTAGAGAGAGGGGAAAGGAGAAAGAGAGGGAGAGAAATATCTGTGTGGTTGCCTCTCACTCGCGTCCCCAACTGGGGACCTGACGTGCAACGTAGTAATGTGTCCGAGCTGGAAATCGAACCAGCGACACTTGGTTCGCAGGCCGACACTCAATCCACTTAGTCACAGCAGCCAAGGCTAAAGTCAATTATTTATATAACCTAAAGTTGGAATTTTAAAATAACTATATTGAAAAAGTATAATCATTAATAATTTATGTAAATTCATTCAACTTTATGTGATATTTTATAACATCTTTAGATAATATATTTATTTTGATAAATTATTAAGTTTAAAATAGGTGAGTTATTTTAGGAAAGTCATGAACTTTAACAAAAGTTAAATGAGCCATTGTTGTTCTCCATTAGTCCCTGTTTCCTTGTTTACCTACAGAATGCCATTTAACTTATTTTTCATTAAAATTATTTTTAGAGCTAAATTAAGTTTACGATGCTTGTCTCCTTCTTTGTTATTTTTTGTTGTTCTCAATATTTCCCCATGAGAATACAGAGCATAAGAGCAGACCAATAAATATTGTGTACATCAATAACAAATGATTGAAAGAAGAGGATCTGTTTTTACCATTTGTTTCTTTAGAGTCAGGTGAATCAAAGGAATGATTCATAATACCGCAGAAAAGATGCATTTCACTGATAATAACTAAAAGATGGATGCAGAAATAACATTAGTCATACAAACATAGTGATAGATTAATGTTAAAGACTAAAGAAATATCTCTGCATATACATCTTTTTAATTTATTGTTGTTTTCTTAGTAATGAATGAAATGAGAAAGTTTACCTCCCAACTTTTTTTTTTCAGAATAAAGATTAAAAACTTCATTTTTACAAGTAAAACCATATTGAATATAGGTATTTTATTTGTGTTAAACATTTAATCATTGCATTTATCCTACAAAAGAACATTGCTAGATTTTTTCCTTTACTTGGGAGGAGTATATGTAGCAAAATAATCTCCTCCTCCTCCTCCTAAATAAAGATTTGTTGAATAATATACAATTAAACATTTAAACATTTCCCTACCAACGTTTATTGTTCATTATCATTACCAAATCTGTAACTAAAGACAAATGATGTGAAGCAATACATAAGATTTTATTAAACAATTATAGTTATAAAAATTTTCCCAACAGTTCCAAAAGCTAAAACCTACATCTAAATTCATGAGTCTTTACATTATTTATATATTACTATGCAATTATGTAAAACTTTCTTTTAAAAAGAGTACATTAGAAAACACAGGCAAAACTAATTTATAAAGATCTTGTTATCTTTTTAAGGGATTAAGCACATAGCTGCATACCAAAGAGAAAACTTGCTTTGAAACAGAAATATTAGCTTGAAACCTTTAATAACAACAAATATTAAAAATAAAATCAAAATATTTTACCTTTTTACTCTTTTTGCTTATTAGAAATTATAGATCATGCTCCATGTAATGCCTTTAAGAAAATTATTTTAATGTGTATTGTTTTAAATTTCAATATTTAAAGGAAAACCTTGTTCTAACATTGTCAGTTTAATACATGTGTATGTGTAAAATGTACTTTCCCTTCACATAAGTAGAAAAGTATACAGTTTGTTTTATCTTATTATTTTGATTGGAAGGGTTTGTAAGAAAAGTAGTCTTTATATTATTTGACTCATCTGATTCTTTCTAATTAATTCTAATTTTAACTGATTTTAAACTTTTCTATACCTGATATTTTATATTTTGTAATTACTTTAACAATATTAATATTTCAATAATAATCACTTGTGTCTCTCCAAGAGCAAATGTAATAAAATGGGGACAATACAGAGAAGGTTAGCAAGGCCTTTGCACAAATTTGTGAAGTGTTCTTCATCATCATCATCATCATCATCAGTGACAAAAAGTGTCTATACGTTTATCAATATTACTTGAGATAAAATAATTTTAAAAAGCAGGTTGGAGCAGAGGAATAAGTTAAATCAAGAAAAATAATCTTAGTTATTACACTTTAAAAGGCTACAACAAAATGAATAAAACCTTAACTCCTCCAGGAGGAGAAAATTTAGGCTTCAGACAAGAGTCAATTAAGTTATTTTCAGTACATATGATGGAGAAAATGCCTGGACATTTGTTTATTTACTACATTAGAAAGAATACAAAATAATCGAGCTATATGGCATAGACTTCAAAGTTTTCCCTCCTCCCTTTTGAAAGGTTAAATATATAACATTAAGTAAGCAATATTGTGAAATGAAAGTTATCTAGCACCTATCTGGCAAACATAAAGATGCTGTAAGAATATCAACATTTTTCTTTAATATTTAGAAAAATTATTTAAATGATACAATTATTTAGAGATTGAGCTAGCATTTATGAGTTGATTTATGTGCAAATTCAATGGTCTTTACACTGTAGTGTGCTCCTTCTCATTTTACTATTTTTACCCCTCAAAAACGAATGAGGTATCAATGATCTTTTGTATCAAACCAAAATGGTTATAAAACTTAAATAACATAAGTTTTCAGATGTAGAACTTTTCTTCACAAATGCCAATTATCTACTGATTATGAGAAAAACATTCAGTATGGTTCAATAATTTTGTAGGTTTTGTTTCAGCTGAATTAAAGTCAATTAACTCTGGACCATCTAAGAGCTAAATAAACTGTTAAGTGTCTCATAACACAATATAGTTTATTAAGAAAAAGCCCTAATATTAAAGCATAAGGGAAAAAGTAACTCAGGGATAGTTGGAAGGCACCTATATCCAGAGGACTATTTCTTCCACGTGCCATAGTATAAACAGTAGACATGATACTGATGTAGTCATGTCCTCATAGTATTTTAATACTGGGAAGAAACATTGAAGTTTTTGCATCACTCTGTAATTGTGAGAAATTTTTATAAGGAATAAAGTGACATGATAAAATGATGCAACTAACAATTATCAAAGGGATAGCAGAAGGTTAAAACTTACACTATTTTTAGTGTATATATACTTTATTAGTATATATGCAGATGTGTATATGAGTATACTAGCATACAAGTATATATGTATTTAGTGTATATAATAGAGTATATGAAAGCTATTCTTTCACATATATTATCTTTGTATCTTTCAACAGCTTTATAAAGACTGATGTTCCTTCTGCAATCTAAGGCCAATCTCTGCTTCTGTGATTGGGGTTCTTTACCTATAAATGTTCATTCTGTTTTTCATGCATTCAATTTTTCCTACTCACTTGTTCATAAACTTGTTGAGTACCTTGTATAGTAAATTAAAAAAGTCTATTCCTTACCATTTCCTACTTAAATCCAATGTTTTCCACATTCGCTATTCCGCTGCAGTAAATGCCCCTGTATTTACCTGCATTAACTACATCTCTTTCCTGTTGAACATTTTGTTTTTCACCAAATATCACTATTTCCTATCCTTTCCTTCCTTCTTTCCTTTCTCTTTTGTTTTATTTCCCTTTCCTTTCTTTTTTCCTTTTCTTTTCCTTCCTTCCTTCCTTCCTTCCTTCCTTCCTTCCTTCTTTCCTCCTTCCTTCCTTCCTTCCTTCCTTCCTTCCTTCTTCTTCTTTCTTTCTTTCTTTCTTTCTTTCTTTCTTTCTTTCTTTCTTTCTTTCTTTCTTTCTTTCTTTCTTCTTTCTTTCTTTCTTTCTTTCTTTCTTTCTTTCTTTCTTTCTTTCGTTCGTTCATTCTTTCTTTCCTCTCTCCCTCCCTCCCTCCAACCCTTTTTCTTTCTCCTTCCTCCCTTCCTCCCTTCCTTTCATACTAGACTTCACTTCGCTTGGGTCTTTTCTACATCTATTTCTCAAGTCAATTAACATGTTTATTCTTCCATTTTGCATAGTATTAAATTAGGTGTTTGAGATTTTTTTTTCCATTGCAGAAAACAGGAAAAACTAAATTAAAGCATTCCGCATCTTAGGCAGCACACATATGCCTGTATTCAACTAAGCAGCTGACTTATTCAAACAGCTGATGAAAATATCTATTTACCATTTACTATTTGCACCACTCTAATGTGGACTCCCTCTGTCATATTACCCAACACTATACTTTGCTAAAATTGATAGTGACTTATGTGACCCTGAATGCCACTGCAGTTTGTATTGTCGACCACATTTTCCTTGAAGCCCTCACCTTTCTTCCCCTTTCCCAGTTGGGTGGTCTACTAAGGCTCCCTCTCAATACGTAGCACCATCATAATTACTTAAAACTGAGAACCTGGGGGGAGAAATTCAACATTTCTCTGTCTCTATTTATGTTTACATAACCCATTATCATTTCTAGGTCAGTTATTACTTAAATATATCTTGAATCTATCAACTTTTCTTTTCTACTATCTTGCCATTTCCAGCTATTTTTGTCCTTAGTTTGAAATATTGCACACACCCAATGGCATAATTTAGTCTATCTTAGTATATACAAAGCTTACCCTAACTAAGCTATTTTCTACGCGTCAGGTAGACTTCTCTTATCAAAACTCAGATCTGATTATATTGCCTTACCTTAAAATATCTTATTTTCATTGTCCTCACAATTCTAAAAATTATTTTAAATTAGAAAACAAGACTAGATAACCTGACTCTACCTAATCCTCTAGCTTTTTCCAAACATATTCCCAATTTGATCTTGGTGCTTGATCTCTCCTTTTCTGTTTCCTGTTTGCTCTGCAATTGGGCCTTCACACATGTCCTGTTCTCTCAGCCTAGAGCTCCTTCACTTGTTCCTCCATTTGTCATTTTAATCCCCATTCTGTCATTAAGTCCAACTCCATCATTTCATTTAGGTCATTACTTTTGACCTCCTTAACTATGCATTTTCTTCTTAATATATTTTTGTAACACCAAGGTGTTTTTTCTATTTAGCACTTTATAAATATGATAATAAATATGAATTTTATATTTATTTGGGTGGTTATTTGATTAATATCTGTCCCTTAATAGATTCAAAGTTTTATCAGGTCAGAAACAATGTCTCAACTTTCCTTTTTAATTTTTTTTGTATCCTCAGTGTCTAGAAAGAACCTGATAAAGAGTTGTCCTTAAATTTTTGTAATATGAATTAACAAGTGAACAAATGGATGATAAAATAATTTCCATGACACTTTCTAAATTTCTTATTATTCTTATTTATATGTTACTCTGACAAATATTTTCATGGTATTCTCATAGTATTCCATATAGTGTGAAATAGCTTTGTGCTTTTGAAAATCAAACACCTCTGTCAAACATTCCTATTCATTAACATTATTTAATCCTGAGTACTGCCTATGTCAACTTTATAAGAAAGTTGGGGGTATAGGTCTGAAAGCTTTATATTTGTGGTTAAATCCTTAGACAAAGAGAATAATTTTTCTGGATTTTTCCAGAAATAGGTTTTTTTTTTTTTTTTTTTTTCCTGTCTGTACTGGTTTATTAAGGGAAATGCTTACTTCCACATTAATTTACACCTAGTGGTTCACCCAGGTACAATGCTTCTTGCATACCATATGTATTTCCAGTGTTACTAATCAACACTAGGTAGAAAATAGAAATGTTAAAAGGTCAAAAGAAACTACATAATTGACAGTATCACTATTCAGTTAAATGACATCTGGGGACATTAATCAGTAGGACCAGCCTCAGAACAAATTAGTGAATTAACAAGGGATATGGCTATTCAGGGGATTGCATGAGAAGATAATAAAATACTTGGGAAGTTTTAATGACTACATTTTCCCCAAGGAAAACTTCTGCTGAACAATCATTAAAAATATTCTCTATCATCTCTTATGTTTTTTTATGGTTCTTCCCAGTGATTCAAATGTGAATAATCACATTCCTAAAAAGCTATGCAATGATACTTATAAGAGCAACTGTAGGAGTAGTTATCCCTGAGAAGGGATAGGTGGCATTTTAAGGGTCTGAAAGAGCAGGCCTTATTTGAAATAAAGTGCATGTTATCTTATATTCCAATATTGGATAAATCTAACATTTAATGGTTGCATATTACTCTCTAGACATTCTCTAAGAAGCTATCTTGTTAAATTTTATTCTTAATTCACAGAACAGAAACTGAGGCAGAGCAGAGTGGAATGCATGCGTGCGTTTTCATAGGCAGGGTGATGCTGAGCCTTGGTACAGTTAATTGACTCCAAACTCTAGGTGTGTTTCATTATCCCATATAATTTCTAGAATGCCAAGTCATTTTTTTTACTTAGAGAAAAGATAAAATGTTAATACCCACCAGACTATATCTCTGTTCTACACTGTGCATAATAACTAATAAAACTGCTTACATTTTAAATTATTCTCTGTCACAACTTAACCTGAGAAGAACACACTCATTTACATTCCAAGGGCAGTTTGCTATTTGAATTAAACATAAGTGTACACAAGAAAGGCATCCCCTGATGTTTTCCAGGAAGTTAGCTTCTAAGCACTTTAACTAATATATTTTCTTGGCACATAACTGGTAAAGTGAAATGTATTATGCTGTCAGTAGAAACTGAACTGAGGACTATCATGCATCGTAGTATTAGCTACAGCAGTTACGTGTTATTATGACCTTGGACAAGTTGTCATTTTATGTTTCTGATTCATACTCTTAAAGCTTTCATCATGGGAAAATTGACAAGGTTATCTATGGTTATTTTAAGCTTTAAAATAAATTTCAAATAGTTAACTGATTATAGAACCCTCCCCACAAACATCACAATCCTCTTATTTTCTCCATCTCCATTAATCAAGCCACGTGGTCGGTCTGCAAACCAGAAACAATTTTCCTTTCCTTTCCCTTATCTCCTGCGGAATAACGAGACATACACAAAGAAGGTTTTACTGGGCAACTCATTCAAGCTCTTTCACGTGGACACACTGCGGATTGTTCTTCCATAAAGGCTTCCTACTCCAGGGCTACCATTGCCATAAGAGATGTGTGAAGATAGTGAATTTCTCATTAACATTCAAATGACCTGGCATGTAGGATGGGAGCATTCTGACCTTGGGTCCTAGCTGCTTAGGAGCTACAGGCACAAAGGATAACCAGCTATTCAGAGGAATTACATATCCATGCCTCTATTTCAGTAGCACTCTGCGGCACCTTATAGTGTTAAAGCTGCAGGCTATCTGGGAAGTGAGTTAACGTTGTGGCTTTTTAGAGTCCACATTTAAGGAAGTTATTTCTTTTTCACTCCCAGCATCTGATCTGAACTTGACTATGTTTTTTTCATATCCATGACTGCCACTCTAATCAAAGCCTACCTGATCATGAATAAACTTAACTGCTATTTGGTATGGATCTTATTCAGATAGGGTCTATTTTTCCATTAGACAAAATGCTTTATATTAATTTCTCCTTCCTGATTCAGACCATTCAAACTTCTCATCGCAATGCAAAGTACACCTTTTAGCACTATCCTCTTGCCTAGTTCTGAATCAATACTAACTCCTCTGTGCCCTCAAGGCAAACCAGTTCTCACCTTAGTCTGTGGCTCTACTTACTATTTAGCCACAATTTGCATGTTTGCTTCCTGCCTTCATTCACGTCTCAGTTCTCAGAAAGTCCTTCCCTGAACACTTGTTTAAAGTTTTTCAACTCTCTGCCCTTCCCCAATCATCACACTGTTTTATTTATTAATTTCACTCATCATTGTTGTATATTATTACTTGTATTTAACAACAGTATTTTTGTCTTTCCACTGGGTGATATGTTGCAGAAGAACACAACTTATTTAATTATGAATTCTTGGTAAATTGCTTGTAACATATATGGAATTATATGGTGGAAGAGATGAGAGTAAGTTTGAGGAGTGAATAAGAGAAGTAGCAAAGCAGCCAGTACAACTAGAGACATCTGTGACCTTAGCACAATTACATTTTTATTGATTAATGTATGTGTTCATATTTGTGTGTAATGTACATCTGATGGGGATTATATGACCTCTATGATCACTTCCAACTACAATAATACAATTTAATGTGTATTCTTATATAGATAAAAATACTACCTTGAGAACAAATAATCTCATCAACATTAGTATTTTTTAAAGTACTGAACACAGAAAGCTGAACTGCTTTCTTCCTGCTTAATAAAGAGGTGAGAAATTCTTATTTCCTCAAAAATGCAAATGTTGGTTTTATAGTTAAATACTTGGGCTCTTATATCTGTTCTTTTACTTGACAAAAAGTTTTAGATGTGAATAGTTGCGATTACTGTCTTTTACACACTATAGTAGTTTATTTACTGATTCAAGTTGATTTCTACTTTTTGTAACCTTACTTCTGGCTATAAAATAAAATATTGGAAGTTAGCTTTTGAGTAGAAAAAATTCATTAGAATTGTTCCCTAAAGAGCGTGAGTTCTCAATAGAATGTTGTTTTGAAAAGATGAATAGTATTGCTGGAACACAGAAATCCTTATTGAGATATATTTTTGTTTTGTTGTATTGTAGCATTATGTTTTTTTTTCTCCAAGTATTATTTGGAATATTAGCCCAAAATGATTCTAAAACTGAGTTGAAACAAAGACAGAAAGAAGAATAGCAAACTAATAGTGATAAAGTTCCAAAGGCAGAAATAAAAAGTAGTCAAGGGAGAAATATTAACTAAAATTGCTAAAAGAAAAGAAAATAAATTGATAAAAGAAATGTTACTTTAAGACATCAGAATAAAATGAAAGACAGATAGGTTTCAATTTAATGACTGCTTGGTGGCTTATATAAAAATGGATCAATTTTCCCAGTCTAACTTTTAATAGAAAATCATCTATTTCCAGACATGGCTAAATTTTGAGTTAAAGAAAACTTTTTACAATAAGAACTTCACATGAAAACTTAAAAAATATATATTTTATGAGGTTAAATAAAATTATGGATTTTACTTGGTATTTTATATTCTATTTAGCTATATATTAAACTTTATAAATCAAAACATGTTAATCACATTAAATGTTTTTTCTACATATTTAAATATCCTTAAATCATTTTATAGTTGTGATCACTTAAGTCACTAGTAAAGATGTCACCATTTAATACAAGAGACATCAAATTTGAATTCACTTAATTTTAAAAACACTTTAGTTGTGTCATGTTAGTGCTGTCTATAGCTTCAGAAAACAATATGTGGTATCAAAACTTAAAGTATTTTTATGATACTGTTTGAAAATGTGATGAAAAAATCAATGTAGAAACATTTTGCTTCTTCTACCAGTATTCACCTTTCCACCGCTAATCAGATTTAACATTCTCACATTAGCTTCCATGTATAATCTTGTCTATAAAGCAATGTTTATTGATATAAATCTTTTTTATTTAAAAAGTTATGTACCCATGTGTCTTAAATGTCAATCAATATAATGAATTAATATTGTTATATTAAAATAACATTTTACACCAAAAGCAAAGACAGATTTTTTATTCATTTGAATGACTTTATTTTTATAAATAACATAGATTTTCATTTTAATATTTATGGCCACTGATTGGAATATTTAGGTTATCTAATAACCTTATATCTCATAAGCTAATGTTTGTAAAATAATAGTCATTCTAAGGACACTAAAGACTGTATTTAGGACCCATGCTGAACCAATATAACCTCTTTTTAGCTAATTATATCTGCTCATAAACTTATTTCCAAACAAAAAGACGTGATGAGGTTCCAGTTGAACATAAATTAGGGGGTACACTGGCTTGAGAAAAAAAATTAAAATCAACCCAAAAGCACTAAACCCAACAATTTCACAGCCAGTTGTAACTACCATTCAAAAACAGATAGTTTCTTACAGAAAATGGTCAAGAACTTAGAACATGAGATCTTCCCTCCTTTTATGAAACCTATGTGATGTAGCTACCATATTGGACAAGAACACCATTTTGATCAACAAAGAAAAAGGGCAGGCTGATCCCAATTATGAACATAACCCATCATATATATTTTTAAAGTATTAGACATGGACAACAAGGTGGGGATTGACTATGGGAGAAGGGGTGGGCTGGGAGGGGAACAATGGGGGGAAAAGTGGGACAACTGTAATAGAAAAACAATCAATCAATCAATAAATATTAGAATGATACAAGCAAAGTTTTAACTGCATGCCCATCAATATCATGAAGAGTGTATTATACAAAGAGGATTTCGTATATAATTGAACACATTAACAGATTAAAGGAGATAAAACATGTGTTTCTCTTAATTAAATAAAAAATGCAAACTTTATAAAAAATAATCATTGGTGGCTGGCTCCTAAATCTCCGGAGGCTCCACGGACTGCGAGTCATGGAGGGGACGGATGCGAGACTGTTCCACGAATTCCCGTTGCTTCTGCCCCAGAACCTAGCCAAAACCGTGTATGAAGGATTCATCACTGCTCAGGGAAGAGATTTTTATATTAAAATATTGTTGCCTGAACATCTGCAAGTGAAGAATGCAAGGTTACTATATAGTTGGCAGCTGAAGACAATACTTAATGGTTACCATCAAATAATAGAACAGAGAATGAAGCACTCTCTTGATCTACTGAGCTTTATGATGGAGTTGAAGATGGTTTTGGAGGTTGCTTTAAAGAATAAACAAGAGATACATGCAGTGCCTCTTCCTCCTGAGTTTTACTCAGGCCTTATTGAAGAGATAGGAACTCTTGGTTGGGATAAACTTGTGTATGTGGATTCATACTTCAGTACCATCAAGTTAAAAGCTGAAGATGCTTCTGGTAGGGAGCATCTAATCACTCTCAAGTTGAAGGCAAAGTACCCTGCAGAATCACCAGATTGTTTTGTGGATTTTCCTGTTTCATTTTCTGTTTCCTGGACACCAAAGAGCTCCATAATAAGCATCTATAGTCAGTTTTTGGCAGCATTGGAATCACTGAAGGCATTCTGGGATGTTATGGATGAAATCGATGAGAAGACTTGGGTACTTGAGCCAGAAAAACCTACACAGAGTGCAACAGCACGCAGAATTGCAGTAGGGAATAATGCTTCAATAAATATAGAGGTAGACCCCAGGCATCCTACTATGCTTCCTGAGTGCTGTTTTCTTGGAGCTGACCATGTGGTGAAACCCCTGGGAATTAAGCTGAGCAGAAACATACATTTGTGGGATCCAAAAAATACTCTGTTACAAAATTTGAAAGATGTTTTAGAAATTGATTTTCCAGCTCGTGCTATCCTGGATAAATCTGATTTTTCTATGGATTGTGGAATTTGTTACGCCTATCAACTTGATGGTGCCATTCCTGATCAAGTGTGTGATAATCCCCAGTGTGGACAGCCTTTCCATCAAATATGCTTATATGAGTGGTTGAGAGGACTACAAACTAGTAGACAGAGTTTTAGCATCTTATTTGGTGAATGTCCATATTGTAGTAAGCCAATTACCTTGAAAATGTCCGGGAAGAAGCCCTGAAATAAGAATGTAACATTTCTGTGAAGAACTGAAGCTTTAAAAATTATCAAAAGGATTTTGTTCGGTATCTTCAGAGAAAATATAAAGCAAGACATACTAACATTAAAAGAAGAAGAATGGTGAAGCCATAATAATACACATCTGCCTTTGTCTCTTCACTAAGGGTAAACTGGGAAATTGCAACCCAAAATCCTGTAGAACTTTTTAGGTCTGTGACTTCCATACCAGTTGTATTAGTATATGTGTTCCGAGGTGGACTTCTTGATTTGTTGAATATATCTTGACTGGTAAAATCTTGATGGGGTACATAAAGTGAGTTTGGGAACTGCAAAAAAAAAAAAAAAAAATCATTGTACTAAATAATTTACATTTAGCGAATCAACTATAAAGTAGATATTCATTCATATAATTCTGGATATTTAGGGAAAAATTAAACAAGCTTTAAATTGAGGGCAAATGTTTAGTGAGTGTCTGTTTATTATTTCTTAATTTTAAAGAGAACTTTAAGCCAGCGTTTATATGTTTTCTATCTAGGAAGAGAAGATGTATAATCGTAATCATGGTGAAGTAATCAGTGCAAGATTGTGTTTAGAAAACTATCCATCAAAAGAAGAGATGTCCTATGTTCGATTCAACTCTATTACGTCTAACACGTATCCTTTCTGTTGACTACAGAAAATTTGAAATTAAACACCCAAGTAATTTTACCCTTGTAAGTAATGATTGTTTTCTATGGGAGGTTTCTGCAATTTTTTTGCCCCTAATTGCAGAATATCACATAGGTACCTCCCCCAATAAACAACATCATTGCAATATCTTGAACACAATTAAAGAGCATATTTAATTTAACTCAAGAAATTTATCTAACTTGCACTTACCCTTATGTAGTCACCCTCTTACATTCTGCCTTTCTTTTGCAACAAAGCATAATAATAGTTTTACACCTATTATATTCTAATATTGTGTAAAAAAATTTACTTCCTCCCAAATTCTGCCATCAAATGAAAAAAAGTTTTTTTGACTTCCGGTTTCTTTCCATTTTTACCAAGAATGAACTAGGAAATTTGGATCTGATAGTTTTTAATTCTCTATTCCCATTCATCTGCTTCTTTTGAAGCCATTTTCTTCATAATCTAATGTTCTGAGTAGAAACATTCTCCTGATTATCACAACCTAATTTCTAAAGTTATACAATATTTCCCATAATAAATATATTTTATTTTAATTAGCAGCATAGCCTATGTAGCATTTTATCATCACCCACAATATTTAAGCTGGATATAGTACACCATTTAATTTAGATTTTAATTTTTTTTATAATTTACCATACCAAGGACACAATTCTGCTCATTAATTTGGTGTGATATTGCTCTTTCTTTTTTAATAAAACAGGTGAAATTTTAGATAATTTATGAATTATTATGAATGTATTAAGAACATTCTTAACAATCCTCTTTAATCCAGTGCATAGTACTTTATTATCAAACTAATAACAAAAGATAAATGAAGTATTATCAACCATATTTAAATTTTAATCATGTCCTGAGAGTTATAGTTATTAATACTAAATTCTTTTAAATCGATGACTGCACCTTCCCCATACACACCCTATATGTTGAGAATGCCAGTAGTTTTGAAAAGTGCCATGAACCTCATCATCTCTTGATGGCCATGCATATGTTTATATACTAGGAAATAAATAAATCCCCTCATGAGTTGTCATAACTCCTTTCTTAGAGCACATAAACTTGGGTTAGTTCAGTCAACAGAGGAAATATTACTATCATTAAGGTGGCTCTGTGATGGAGATACAAATATAGGTAATTACGAGAACAGAATACCTCTTGCTTTATTTGTGGCAAAAGCAGTGTTCTGAGCATGGTAAACCTTCTAAATTGTACCAGGCATATAGAAATTCAATATACAACAATTAGCAAATAAGAGACAATTCAACAGCATGCCATTACCACAAGGAACAGATCTTGAACAAAATGACATAAAATATGATTAAATAATATACATCATTTTTAATACAAGACTAGTTGTTTGATATGATGTTTAATGTATTCCACAGATTATATATCTAAAAAAAGAAAAACTTAGCTTTTCCCATATGTAAATTGTTCAATCTATTTATCAAACAAATAAATAAAACAAAAAAGTCTAATAATTGGAAGCAATTAAAAAACAACACCTCTAACTGTCAGGATATAATTAGAACAGAAATAGTCACTAAAATAATCAAAAAATTAAAGTAAACTATATAAGAATCTATGAGTAATTTTCTTGAAGTTTTCAGCATATGAAAAATTGTGGAGAAATAGCTAGTCGAAAGCATCCTTTGCAGACTTTAATAGCTCATCAAAATTATACTTATAAAGAAGAGTCCCTGTAGGGTCAAGAAAACTCTACTGGTCTGGTGAGAGGAAAAAAAAAAATCAATAAAAATTTTAAAACAAAAGAAAATAATCTTCCTGTCCATGAAGATTCAATAAGGCACAACGTTCTTTTTGAGTCTAATTTAGATTTAAATTTTATTACAATATTATAGATCATACCCTTTACATTTAAATTGCATTTGACAACCCCAGTATTTGCTCTGTGATTTTTATGGATTGCTGATAATAATATGTAAATAACTATAATTTTTTTCATATCAAAGCCTTCTAACAGCTATATAGCATAAGCAGTATAATACCAATGTTCTTTTATTCAAATATTACATTAAGTTGAGATAACTAAGAAATGGTAACACATGTGACTATCACATAGAGAACTAATTTTAAGTAGATGTTAAATACTCTAAGAGATTTCCACCCTGAGAATAAGTAGATCTTGCAAAAGATACACTATTAAGAAATGATTCTTACCTAAATATAAGAGAAGTGCCCAAGGATTGCCTCTTCACCTAATGCTAAATACTGTTGTTAGAACCAGGAGCACTGAAGAGCAAGAAGCAGTCAAATTTCAGGGAGAATGAAATGTGGGTCTTCCTAAGGACAAATATTAATAGAATATTAAGAGCAGCAGCATTTTAATATACAAAAGTTCTAGCAGCTAACAAAGTAAGATCCCTTGGCCTACATTGCTGGTTCTCTCCCTCCCCCGTCTCTTTCTCCCTCACCCACCACACTCACTGAAGCCAATTTGGTGGTGTTCCTTGTTGCAGTCAAAGAAGAAACAGAAGTAGATTCTCCATAAGGAAGTGTCCTCTTTTAAGCTCTTAGAACAAATATTAAAAGATGGTCAGACATAGAAGAAAGCAAAGACTTTGAGTTTGGGAAAACAAAACAAATCTAGACGCTCCAAGACTGAAAACTTAAGTGTCTTTACTAAAACTTAAGTATCTTGTATTAGCCAGGTTTCTGTTACAAAAAAAACAAACAAACAAACAGAACCAGAACCGATAGGAGAATATATATATACTGAATTTATATATGAATATATGTATTAGTTTATATATATACACAGAGAGGTGATACTCATTATGGGTTATAATCAGGAAACCTATATTTAGTGTTATAAGTAAAATGTTTCTCATATGTGTGTGTGTGTATGTTATCGACTCACATCATTATAGAAGATGACAGCATAATGTGCCATCTGCAAGCTAGGAAGGAAGAGATCCAGAAGACCTGGTGATGTAGTTTAAAGGGATGAAAGCCAAATCCAGTGGCTGAGATTCCAGCTTGAATCTGAAGGCCTGAGAACCAGGAAAACAGAGGATAAGAACAGATCAATGCCTCAGCTCAATCAATCAGGCAAAGAGTAGATTTTACCTTTTCCAGCTTCTTGTTTTATTTAAGACCTCAACAGATCAGGCGATGCCTACCTACATTGGGAAAGTCCACCAACTCAAAAGATTATCTCTTCCTAAAACACTCTCATAGACAAACCTAGAAATGTTTAATTAGATAGCAGAGTGTTCCTTGTCGCAGTCAAGTTGATACCTAAAAATAATATATCAGATTTGTTTAACATATGTAAAATTAGTCATCACATATATTTAAAAATATGCTATCCACAAAAGCCCAACAAGACAAAAAGACTGCATTTAGACATATTTCACTCAGAAGGTATAGTCATGCAAAATATTTTTATCCCTCCCCGTACAGGCAGACTTACATCAAGAAGACGGGAGTGTAAGTGGCAGAATGAGGGGGAGACAATGTGAAAAAGATGAGAAACACCCCATCTTCCTTCCCACAGAGTGTCTCAGCAGCTTAGGCATGCCAAAGCTGAATGTTTGGTTTTGCTTTTCTGCCATCCCTTCTCCAACACTCCTGGCTTCAGACTGAAACCTAGTTTCAGGCAAATGAAATTCATATTCCAGCCAGTTTAAGCCAATCCCAAATTTATGCATTCTTTCTTCTTGGAAGAGCAATGTACTAAGAAGCATGTAACTGATGTTGTGCAATCAAATATAGAAGGTGTTTGTGAGGCCTGGACTAGATGCTTTGATGGAGTCTAACGACCAGGAAAGGGCAGACAGAGTCAGGAAAGCCAGAAAGAAATTATGGCGGAGCGTCCTTTACACAGACCTGATAGTTTTTGATTCATAAATTCCCTTCATTGTTTAAGCCAGGTTGAGTAAGCTTTTATATTTTTGATACAAAATATTTCTAAAAAATACAGATGAAATTAGATCTCGTATTTACGAATTGTTTTTATTACATCTCATTTTCATAAGGCAATATCCTATGTGGGACAATAGCTATCCATTCCTCAAGTATCATATGAATACATCTAGCAAATTGTTCTTTCTTCATGACAAAAATTTAGAAAAGTGTAGTGTAAGATTGATTTAAATAAGTTATTTTACATAGTCCTGTACAAAAGGGCAGCATGATATTCAGAAGGGCATGATAGATTTCTCATTTTTTAGTTTGTCTAAGGAAACTTTCTAGTCCAATAATCCAAGGGCACTATCACAAGTCTTTTAGATATTAGTAACTAAAAATCTCGGGAAAACTGATACCCATTCTTTAGAAGTGCACACATATGGAGATTAGGGATGGCTTTGCTGAATCAGGATGGTATTATGAACTGACAATCAGACTGAAGAAGACAGCTTATTAGCAACCACAGCCATGAAAACACCACAGAGAATTGAAGATCTCTATGGGGGCCACAGAGCGAAAGCTGTCAGTAAAGACTGCTTCTTCTTCAGCACAATTGCCTTTAACAGAAAAGTTAATGGGAAAAAATAGCAAACCAGATCAATAAAATCAGCATGACCTTCAAGATAGCACGAGGCAGAGCATGTTATCAAACCAAGTTAATGGTTTTGAGCAGTCAGAGAGGCCACTTATTTTCAAGATTTTGTTATTTGTATCTGACATAGGCATTACATAAAATTTTTTTGAAACATAATTATTTAAGAATTGACCAAACATGTTCTATGTTTGACAGAAAATAACAATGAATCATTTAATCAATCCAAAGATTAAACAGACAGAGATTGTTTGAAGGAATTTTGAAGTTTATTAAATAAAAAAAAATTATTGCAAAAAAGGAATAGGTGTGCTCTCTGCATGGTTTATATTAGAAAATTGAAATGGGAGTATTTCTTTAAAAGCATAGATATAATTTACAAGTTCACGAAGAAGAAAATGTTAAGTATCTAAGAAGTATTTATATTTCTATATTCAAATATCTATATAAACAAATGGGTAACTTTAGGTTTAAGAACATTTATAATTTTTCATTTTTTTTAAATTTGTAAATTGTAAACAGAAGAATACAAATATAACCAATAGTCAATTAAGGTATAAATAAATTTATAGAAACAGAAGCACATATGTGTAAAAAAATATATTTATGCAGATATGTTTTGTGTGCAGAATCAACATGTGCATGCATGCACATACATACAGATGAAAGGAAACTATGTATATATGTGCATGTAAAGCCTGTTTGTGTCTATGTACATATATATTTATATGTATATATCCATATTATAAATAATATATAATAGGTTATTGCATTTAAATATAAAATATAATTTATGTTAGCAAGAGGGTACAAAACATTGATATCATGTGCAACCTAAACAAGAAATCTTAAAAATTATTGCTTTTTATTGTTTTGCCTAATAATAACTGACATATATTTATTTGAACAAAAATAATATATATGTATGTGTGTTAAGTTGTCTTTTATTGCCAATCTCTTTTTTTATTTTATTTTTATTGAATTTATTACGGTGACATTAACTGTACAGGTGTCAGGTGTACAATTATATAGGTTTCAGGTGTACAATTCTATAATACATTATATGTATATTGTATAGTGTGTTCACCACCCCAAGTCAAGTCATCTTCCATCACCACTTACCCCCCCTTCCTTTACCCTCTTCTACCTCAGTGCTTTCTCTTTTAAGCAAGAGTTTAGCAAAGAGGGCTTAGAAAAATTAGGGGAGTTAAATGAAAGATGTGTTGGTTATCATTTATTTCTCTCTCCCACACAATAATAGATTAGATCTTATTGTTATTTCTTAAAATGGCCCTTTGGGGTTGCCCATCAGGGGCCAATTTCCTGGTCAAGCCGGATATGTAAGGGGTCAATTACCAGCTGCTACGTAGGGCTGTATCACCATCTTATTGCAACTGCTCCTGAGTCTCCTTCTCTGGGGTTGCCCCAAACCATGTCCCTTAGCTGTGGTCAACATTGGCTGGCAAAATCCAGCCACCCCATTCCCAATCCTCAAATCCAGTCTCCATGAGACATTTTCAAGTAGCCAGGGAAAGAATGATTACAACCCAAGCATAGCTCAAGGCTGGGTGGAAAAGATGAAAGGATTAAGCAAAAAAAACAAAAAAACAAACAAACTCATAAACTCAGAAAACAGTACGGTGATTACCAGAGGGAAAGGGGACTGAGGGGAGGTAGAGAGGGTAAAGGGGATATAAATGGTGATAGAGGGAGATCTGACTTGGAACAGTGAGCACACAATACAATATGCAGATGATCTATTATATAATTGTAGGCCCAAAAGCTATATAATTTTATTAAACAATCCCATCTCTATAAATTCAATATTTTTTCTTAAAGAAGAAGTTTGTGGTCTGCATTAAATGTTTTGTATGCATCTATACATGACATTTTTATTTCATTTTATTTTTTTAAATAGTATAAAATCTTTTATGGAGTGTGGAAGCATGTATGCTTGGGAAGGTTATCCATACTTCTAGAATATAACAATTATGCAATTATTAAGAAATATAAATCAAAAGTCATTTATGTTTTCTAAAATCTACTCATAGCTTAATAACAGTAAACACTGTCACTGCTTTCTCCCTCAGAAATATTTATATCTGTTTAAAAATATATAACCTATATAAAATATATGGGAAATTTAATTTCTTCTAGAGAGAAGTCTAAAGCCTGCTTCTAGGACTGAAATTTAAATGGATAGTTAATGATATTCATTATTCCAGGGTATGATTATAAATAATAATATAAAGGATAGAACGGAATTAAATTTTGACCTCTTGTTCACCTCTGAATAAAAATGATAAAAGACCATGGAGACTAAAGAATTTAAACTGAAAGGAGAAAATCAATAAAATTAAATAGATATTCCTCAGTAGCCTGGAGTGTAGCTTTATGCCTGTACTAAACTGCATATAAAATAGTTTTTTTTTTTTTACATTGACAAAATGCTCTTTATATTATTATAGAAGTAAAAAATTTTCATAATAATTTCAGCTTAATAACTTTGAGGGAAATTATTTAGCTTTTAAAAGTAGTTTTTGCTCTTTTATTTAGTTAAAATCATTTTAATTGTTCTTGAAAGATCACACTTTGAAGATTTGATTTCTCTATTTATTTATTATTTTCTTGTCTTAGCGGTGATTTTTCTTTTTCTCAAATTTCTTAATCATTCCAATTTCTTATTCCTCTGGGCCAGAATATTGGTGTGAATATATTTTAAATGTCTTGCTATAGTTACTTCAAACTGGAGCAATGATAATATTTGATGGTCTTTATTAATGTCTAAACCATTGAATATTTATGTATGATATACATAAATATGCATACATGAATCTCTCAACATATATATTTTAATTTGAAAGTGATATATGCTTAAATGTTGAAGGTTGAATTTGAAGTATAAAAGATTTTAAAAGTTATAAAAGCATGCTTTCCAAGCAATACTTCAGCTCAAAAAGTCACAGTGGTCCCTGGACTGACTTCACCTCATAGATATACTTTGTTTGATGTAGTCATCAGTATTTGAAATGGAAAGGTTTTACTTAAATACTCCATAGACATTTCTGTTTTGATTTTTGTTCTTCCTTGGCTTATTTATGAGAAAAGTTGAGGGGGTAGGAATGAAACAGAATTCACATTGTTGAAAAATTAAATCTTTTAATGTGTCAGTAGAGGGAGTTTCTATAATTTGTGGCTGTTTATAAGAAGAAGAGGAAGAAGAAAATGTTGAGAATTGTTATATATTTATCTTAAGCAGCCCAGGTTGCTGTAACAAAGTGCCATAGACTGGGTGGCTTAAACAACAGACATTTATTTCTCACCGTTCTGGAGACTGGGATGTTCAAGATCAAGGTGCCAAACACCATGCTTCCTAGTGAGACCTCTCTTCTTGACTTGAATATGACAGTATTCTGAGTGTGCACTCATACCATGAAGATTTTTTTCATAGCTTTTCTTTTTTTTTCTTTCTTTTCAATATGCTTTATTGTTTATGTTATTACAGTTGCCCCAATTTCTTTTCCCTTTGTCGTAGCTTTTCTGATAATGGTATTGACTCCTTTTTGGGAGCTCTACCCTCATGACTTCATCCAAACTATTTGCCAAAGACCCATCTCCTAATGATGCCACATTAGGAATTAGAACTTCAACATATAAATTTGGGGCGCACAAATACTAATTCCACAACAGTACCCATAAAAGCACCTTCCCTTCTCTTCCTTAGTACTGTAAAGACAATGTACAAGACTTTCCATATTTTTAACTTTAAGAAGATTTTCTAATAAACCTTCATTCAAATACAGTGATCTTATTAAAAACAACCCTGGCATTGGAATTTCTCCTTACCTTCTCTTCAACTCTGTATGTTTTATAGAATCAATGAGCACAGTCTCACCCTTTAGTCAGAAATAACAGAATACATGTTTCACAAAGAGCAGAACCACCAAAGTGAGAGGTACAGGTAAAAAAGCCACCATAAATTGAATGACAATATAGCATATTTATCTAAAGTAGCATAAATTCTAGTCCTTCCTTAACAAGCAAACACAAAATCAAAGTCATATTTCCATATTAATCCAACATTTAACTGTTGATGAACCTGAGGTAAATTATAGAGCTTCCCTTCCTGTCACCTATCAATCCGTTCTTGGGAGAATAAGATGGTCTCTCTCTCTACCAGGAACAATGCCAGAGAGGGTATTTACAATTGTCCCACTTTGTTCCATCCCTGAAGCACATTCAAAATGCACGTTTTCATAATATTTCATCTCCTTACGTCCAGCCTGCACATTGCTTTCAGGGCAAAGAACAGATCCGTCTGCTGACCTTACCAGTATTGGATAGGTTACCCTGAGACTGTATGTCACATATCATTGTCACTAACTTGGCAATGCTCCAGGAATCACTTGCATCAAGAAGCAGAATCAAGGAGGAAAATTTGTAAATGTACACAAAGTGGCTTTTGGAAAGTCATTTTCCTTTCCTAAAATATATGTAATACTCTTTGCCTCTATTTAGAGATGGGATACTGAGAAATAGGCATGGGAGGATCCCTGCATTTTACCAACAGTCATACTTGAGAGAGTGTAATGGCAGAAGTGGCAATAAATAACATGAATCACTAGACAGCTTTTTACATGCATGATCTAATTTATTGTTGTCAATTAGTTTGTAAGTTAAAAATTGCTATTGTCCTTTTATGACAATGAAAATTGAGGCTTTATGGTTATGTAATAATTTCAATAGGAGTATAAATCTAGTAAGGACGAAAATAACAATCTGGTTTTATTCTCTTAGTAACTTTACTATCCTTCCTTCTTATAGAGAATGCAGAGTTGATATTTTCTGATAGGCAAGAATTCTTGATACATTAATCAGATCAAGTAGGCTTCAAAATAACATCAGAATAACTTCTTTTTGGACATTTTCCTTTCTTTCCTTCTGATTGACTCTGATATCTTGTTCTTCCTCCAGTTATTTATAAGCTCAAACCCTCCTCTTCCTTCTCTGTCTCCTCTTCCTCTACTTAATTCTCCTCTACTTCTTCCTCTTCCTTCTTGACTTTTTAAAAATATTTTAAGGAACTATTTGACACATTGACCTCCTTTACACATGGACCTCAAGGGGTTTATTTCTGAATTATATTCTTGGCACAAACTTCCTTCTCCTCTGCTTTGTGCAGTGTAAGCATGCCAAAGTGGAATGCTACCCCCTGGTAGGATGGACAAGTACAGGATCAGTGCAGTTATTTTAAGACTAAACTCTTCTAAAATTATGCTTTAAATAGAGTTATCTTTCTTCTTCTGTAAAATTAGGATAAATTACATATATTTAACCAAGTAATTTAAATAATTATTCCCTGACACTTTTGGCCTCTTAAAGTTCTTGCTCTTTACTTTGTAATTATAATTATAGGCCTTCATGGGTGGGACATTCTGTATTTGAAGAGATATATAACAAATTTCATGAATATAAGGAACTGTAAAATTCCTAATATTTAAATACAAACAGTGCATACACGTAACGGCCTGCATTCCTAGACTGCAGAGCTAGGTGTTAAAGAGAAAAGGCCGCATGCAAACCTGAGGAGCTCAGGGGAGACGTGATGGGCAGCCTTCCAAACCCAGAGAGCTAAAGAACTATTGAGGATGGTCTGAAATAGCAACTTCCTAACTAAAAGCAGTTCAGGGTGGCTAGTCATCCGCAGGCCAGAATATTTCCCTCACGAAGGCCGATCTTCACCTTACCTGAGCCTGTCTGCTGTCTTTTGCATCTAAGATAACATATTTGGAATGCCAAATTTCCTTTTTCCAGGCCCCTCAAAGCACAGCCTCTGCACCAAGGGGAGATCACTCACCCACTCATTGTTGTCCTCATGTTCTTTCTTGACTATTAACTATCTTGTACCCACTTGTGTAAAAGTAAGTTTACTGTTTATCCAACCCCAGAGGTTTCTCAACTTTACTTTCTCCTGCCTCCTTAATCTATTCCCAATGGATTTCTTGTAACCCCTTATGCCTCCTCCTTTGATTGTTATGTATAAAATAAGGTGTTCAATTGCCATTTTTCAGAGCATTTCTCAATCTGTTGAGATTTTGCTTCCTGGCAATTGTTATCGGTTTAGTTCGAATAAACTCACAAAAACTCTGTACAAGTTTAAATGTTTCTTACATTGACAAATATAAACAGTAAAGTCTCTTCAGATTGTTATAAGCAGGGGTTGAAATATCAGTTGTGTAAATCTTGAAGCCATGAAATGAATAAAGCAGCTATTTTAAACCTGTGTGCCCCGAGAGGTGCGCAATAACTTTTTTACATAAACATGCAACACTTAACTAGTCAGAGTCAAGGACCTCTTTTCCCTTAGACTGCTAAATTTAAAAAAATGACAGCAGCCAACATAGAAATAGTGGTCTGGGACAAATAAATCAAAATTATACCTAATTTCTTTGTCAGAAAAGCAAAATATATATATATATATATATTGGGTGTGCCGTAGAATTTTAGTAATTAGTGTATGCATGCTATGAGGTGAAAAACAGTTTAAAATCCCTGGAATAGAGCAAGCCTAACTGCAATTCCGGGATATAGGAAGCCAACATGTAATTATGGGGTTAATTATTACTTGGTTGAGCTCTACCTTTCTATAAACATTATTATATACGTCTAAATAACAAAACAATTAATGTGACTTATTCTACAAGAACATATATTTAGATAGAAGCCAGTAAAAGTGTTTTTCTATCTAAAAAACTGATAAGAGTTGTTTTGTATCAGTTTTAGCATCACCATTTTTCTATTCATTTTTTTCTACAGATATTTCTAAAACCATATGTGCTATTATTTTTATCAGTCTTTCATTTTCCCCCAATGGCCCATCTAAGAAAACACAAACATGCACACAGGTTTCACCTCACTATTTCACATTACTCTATTAAATTTGAATTAGAATCTCTATTTCATATCACTCATATTAAATCTATATCAGAAGAATCAGAAATCATATTTCTCTTAATCTTCTGCTGTGATGATTTATTTATATTGCTTCATACATAGCTAAATGTTTTATGTATCAATTGTACCCATTTGTCATTTTAAACCACAATTTGTCATTTCTAACTTGGCATCTTATCAGTACAGGATTCCCTCACTTATTGTGAGTATTACGTTCTAGACCTCCCTGCGATAGGTGAAAATCCACAAAGTAGGAATCTTACATTTATTCTAGTATTTATATATTTTAAGGCGTTATAAACCCTTCCCACACACTTATAAATCGGTCCCAATCCCTTATTTACCTTTCCCACTCCCTTATTAACCTTTTCCACACTTTTATAAACACTATTTATGTTCTTAAACATATTCTATACTCTTAAACCCACATAACTTTAACAACATACATATACAGTACCATAAAATCCAGCGATACAGCAAAAAATCTGCGATAAATAATTAAATATAATATTTTTTAAAACCCCGTGATACAGTGAGGTCGTGATAAGTGAATTGCGATATAGAGAGGGACTACTGCATTTTAAGAAGATGATAAAACAATATTGTTGTTTGTGAACAGTCTTTTATTTCTGCATAAATTCAAACATTTTAAAATATCTAGGACAATTACAATGTGTAGCCAAAATGAAGAATCACTGATAGTTCAAGTGACCAGTAAAAACAATTCCTCTGAGACTTATTCCTGAGTGCCCTGTGTCTTTCTTTGATAAATGGCAATTGTTTTCTGACCCTCAATTCCTTCAAGCTGTGATTATGTATATTAAATATACATAAAATCCAGCCCAAATTTTCTCTAACAAACCACTCCTACTAAATGAGAAAAAAATAGAATTTAACCTAAACATCTCCCTCCACATAGCTAAAAGGTTTTCCTTGTATTGTAACTCAAAAAGTGTTTAGAAGGAGATTCATATGAAAACAATACTTCTCACATCTCACCATCCACTTAAATATTTGAAATGAAACACATTTGGATCTGCAATGGTTTTAAAAATAATGCATACATAAAGGAACTTTTCGTTAGTAGTTTTATTAATCAGTAATCTACTTGTGTTAAATTTGGGGGTCAATAAACTGTGTCCATGAACTTAATCTACCTCATTACCTGTTTCCCCCACCTAGCCATATCAGTCATGATTGCTTAGTGAGATGTAGTTAGCTTGACTAGATGTTTAAGGACAAGTGTGAGACATTTTTATAATCATTGAAATGCATGAGTGCCTCTAAAGATTTGTAATGACTCCTGAAATATTTTGTGCATCATTGCTTTCTTTATTTAAGTATATTTTATTGATTATGTTATTACAGCTGTCTCAATTTTTTCCCCTTTTACACTCTCTGCCTTGTACCACCCTTCTCTGCAGCAACTCTTCCCCCTTAATTTATGTCCATAAGTTGTGAATATAAGTTCTTTGGCTCCTCCATTTCCTATACTATTCTTAACAGCCCCTTGTCTATTTTGTACCTACTCATTATGTTTCTCAATTCTTGCACCTTTCCCCACATTCTCCACCTTCCCCCGCCCAACTGATAATGCTCCAAATGATCTCCATACCTAAGATTCTGTTCCAGTTCCAGTTATTTGCTTAGTTTGTTTGTTTTAGATTCAGTTGTTGATAGTGGTAATATTTTTAATGTTCATAGTTTTGATTTTCTTCTTTTCCTTAAACAAGTCCCTTTAACATTTCATGTAATAATGGCTTGGTGAATCACTAGAGTATCATAAAAGATAGAGCATCTTGGGTAACTCTTCAGCCAATATCTCTTATAACGATGCTAATATGCCATTAGATCAAAATTCTAAACCAATCTATCCAAATGAATTTTGACTTGCCTTATAACAAAATAACAGTAACTAATGTTCAATTATTATATTTACAAATACAATAATAAATTTAAGTAATGCCTTTAGTTACAAAGTAATAGGTTTAATATATGTTAAAAGCCATTGATTCAGGAAAATGTAATGTAAGAATGTAAATTTGGTTCTGCAACAAAGAAAAAAACTTCAATGGAAAAATATGATGAAATCAAAGTAAAGTTTGCAGTTTAATTTTTAAAATAGTTTAGTATTTTATCAATATCATTGCTATTTTACTTTTGATCATTACACTATGGTTCTGTAAGTTGTTAACAATAGAAAAATATGGATGGAGGACATGAATGTTCTGTAAATCTAAAATTATTTCAAATTAACAAGTTGAAAAAGCCATTTCTATCCAATTCTACCTTTGGAGAGTTCTAATATTAAAAAAAGCAAAACAAAACAAAAAACACTTGTTATAATGTGCCATCATTTGTCTTCCTGAAGCTTCCACCCATGCATTCCAATTTTATCTCTTGAAAAATTATAGAACACAATTTATATCTTCTTTGTGATGGGTGGATTCAGGTATTTAAATGCCCTTTACCATATCACCAAAATTTTAAAATTTCTAAGTTAAACTCTCCCTAGTTCTTCAGCTTTTCATCAGATAAAGTGTTTTTAATACCTTCATTATCGAGTCCCTTTCTTTCTAAAAGTGAAAGGACACAGTCTGCTTTGTCCTAAGGGCTGTGCTTGACAGCAGTGCCCCTTGGCAGATGTAGACACACTTGACCGAAACATTTCCTGATGCAGACCCTCAATAGCTAGGCCTATCAACAGTGTCTCTGTCAGCTGTCAAGCCTTGCTAGAGACAGGACTTCTAGGCAACTAGAGAAACTAACAGTGACAGCTCTTGTTAATGTTAGCTAGTAATTCAAGAAGCAATCCCCAGCAGTATTCAGAGTTTTTGAAAATTTCCTTGGGTGACAGGTATTTCTGAGTAATCTTCTCTTCCTTGCCATTGCTATAATAATATACCTAATCAAAAGTTTCATAGACTGGGGAGGGAATTGATGTGCCTATGAAACCCATTGCCTTAATTTTCTCAGGCTGCCATAACAAAATACCATAGGCTGGATGGCTTAACCGGCAGGTATTTATTTCTGAAGTTTTCAAGGGTAGGAAGTCCTAACTCAAGGTGCCAACCAATTTGGTTTCTGGTGAGAGCTCTCTTCCTGGATTGTGGGCAACTGTCTCTTGTGTCCTCACATGACCTTTTCTTGGTGGGATGCCTGTGAGGTAGAATAGTAAGAAGCTAAGAAAATTCCTTGACAAGTGGAAACTGAGACAGACGACTGACATTTCATATCACTGTCCATGTGGTTAAATCTCCTTGACATTTCCTCCCTAGAGATAACATCTAGGCCTCAGGTATATTTTACCTCCAAGCCCAGAAATACAACAAAACCAGGCAGGTGGGCAAGGCCCCTACTGTGGTGTCCACCAATCATCAAAGACATGAGCCTTGAAAGGATATGTCTGGAAAAGCTGATGAATATTCTATTGAGATCCTTCCCTAAGAGTTTAGTTCCCTAAACTCCCAGCCTTTAAAACCCTCAAGCCAATGACCCAGCAAGTGCTCTCATCCCTGGAGCATGCTGCATCTTTCCTTCCTCTTTCCTCTTCCCCTACAGGCTTGCAACTCCTAAACTTTAGTGGTTCCCACAAGATTGCAACCAAGAGAGCGGTGAACAGTGGCAGCTCATCTTGGGGTTACCTCCTGATACTGTCTCCAAGGCTCCTTTTTCTCTGACTTTCCAGTGAGTGGACAGTAGCCCTGCCTTGGCTCACATTTTTCATTGTGATTTTATTTCTCAATGAGTCAAAGTTTCCCTCCCTTAGTTTACTTCAGGTGGGGGTGGGAGAAGGGAAGAAATAGGGGAAAGGTGTAGTCAGGGAACTAATATAAAGGACCCATGGACATGGGCAACAGGGTGGAGATTGACTGTGGGAAGGAGGGGAGGTGGGCAAGGCAGGGGAGAGCAATGGAAGAAAAAATAGGGCAACTGTAATAGAATAACAATAAAATAATGAAAAAAATTCCACCTCACACCTGTTAGAATGGCTATTATCAAGAAAGCAAGAGATGACAAATGTTGTCGAGCCTGTGGACAAAAAGAAGCCCATGAGCACAACTGACAGAAATGTAAATTAATATAGCTACTATAAAAAACAGTGTGAGGGTTCCTTAAAAAAATAAGACTAGAGGTACAATATGACCCAGAAATCATATATATATGATTATCAAAAAATATTGAAACAGGATTTCAAAGAGATATCTGCACTCCCGTATTCTTTCCTATAACATTTCTACAGAGCCAAAAAAGTCTTTTGTATAGGCTCCATTCTGTTATTTCTCCTTCCCCAGCTTTGATAAACATACTCTAAAAATCACCTGGACTTGTATTGTGAAATCTCTCCTGCACGAAGTCAAGAACCACACACTATAGGCCAGCTCAAAGAGACTTGCTCCAGGCCTGGTCCCTGTCCAATAACACATAGAGGAAATTCTGGTGTCTTTTATTCTTTGTAAAAATTTATACTTTATTAAATTTACTGGGGTGATATTTGTTAATAAGATTATATAGGTTTCAAGTGTAGATTTCCATGATATATTATCCGTATATCGTATTGTGTACCCCACTCAAAGTCAAATCATCTTTCATCACTGTACACTTGGCTCCCTTAATCCCCCATTTCTCCCCCACCCCCCCTTCCATCTGGGCACCACCACACTGCTGTCTGTATCCGAGGTTTGGTTTTATATCCACATATGAGCAAATTCAAAGTGTTCTTCCCTTTTTACAAGTGAATCATCTCAGGGCCCATCCCTGTTGTTGCAAATGACAGTATCGTATCTCTCTTTATGGCTGAGCAGTATTCCACAGTATACAGGCACCACATCTTCTTTATCCAATCATCTATCAAGGGATACTTTGGTTGTATTGATGTCTTGGCCAGCTTAAATAGTGCTGCAATTAACACAAGGGTGCATATATCTTGGTGAATAAATGTTTTCAAGTTTGTGTGTGTGTGTGTGTAGATACCCAGAATGTTACTAAAGACAGTCAGTGGGGGGAGGGCTGTGCAGGAGGTTGCATAGAGGATGCAGGCCTGCTGCGTGCCCTGCAGACTCTAACCAGCAATCCCGGATGTAGGCACCATGTCCAGCATTGGGTGGTGGGCTGAAGGATGCAGCATATCCAGCCTCCCTGATAGCACACCCTGCAGCACTGACCCCGATACCATGAGTAGTGCAGAGGGAGGTACCTCAGCACACGAAGGTCTAGAAAAATAAGTGTGCCAAAAGCCAGCAAGATATTGTATAGGAAAAAAAAAACTCTCCGCTTCCTATACTTTATAAGATCCATATGCTTGAGCAGGGGGATGAGATGCCTTTGAGATCAGAGCCCATTATTCTCCCAGAATAAACCTCATCCCCTTTCCACTTGCACCTGTCTCATGAGTTTGGCTTTTGTTATGACAGGCCACCCAATCTACTTGGTTGGTCACAAGAAAAAGGATTGCTGGATCATATAATAACTCTATTCTTAATTTTTGTGGTACTGCTATACTGTTTTCAATTGTGGCTTTACCAGTTTACATTCCCACCAGCAGTGAATGAGAATTACTTTTTCTGCACAACTTTTTCAATACTTATTACTCGTTTTGTTAATGATAGCCAATCAAACAGGTGTGAGTTGGTATCTCATTGTAGTTTTGATTTGCATTTCCCTAATAGCTAGTGAAATTGAGCAGTTTTTTATATATCTTGGTCATGTTTATGTCGTTTGGGGAGAAGTGTCTGTTCAGGTCTTCTGCTTATTTTTTTTAAACAGATTGTTTGTTTGTGTTGAGTTGTATGGATAATTTATATATTTTGGAGATTAACCTCATGTCAGAGCTGTTGCTTGTAAACATCCTCTCCCATTAGGTTAGTTGTCTTTTTGTTGTGTTAGTGGTTTGTTTTGTTGTGAAGAAGCTTTTTAGTTTGATAAGTTCCCTTTGTTTATTTTTTCCTTTACTTACCTTTCCTTTAGGGTCAAATTTATAAAATATTCTCTGAGTACAAGATCCATGAGTTTAGTACTTACATTTTTGTCTTATAATTTATTGTTTCAGGAATTATATTTGGATCTTTAATCTATTTATAATTATTTTTGTACTTGGGGGAAAATGAACTAATGGGAGAAACTGACAGAAACAGAATCATAGCAGAAGACTTAAAAACTCCATTGAAAGTTCTAGATATATCTTCCAAACAGAAAATTAATAAAGAAATTTCAGCCAAGGAAGAACTTTGTGACAACAGAGAGAGAAGATGCCCATCTACAAGATACAAAGAGACCTCTTAGCAGCACATGAAATGACCATCACATTGATCTTGGACTTCCCAGCCTTCAAACTTTTAGAAATTAATTCATTTTTTAAGCCACTCAGCTTGTGGTGTTTTGTTACAGTAGCCTGAGTAGACTTAGAAATTCTATATTAAAACCTGTTTAGGCATTGGCTCATGATTAATACTAAATCCAGTGTAATAGCCCCGTCTGAGTATTTATCAGTTAGAGCATCATCCAGACACACCAAGGTTGCAGGTTCAACCCCTGGTAAGACATATACAAGAATCAACTAATGAATGCATAAATAAATGAAATAAAAATTTTTTCTTTCTCTTTCTCTCGCTAAAAATCAATCAATGAAATTAAAAAATATGTATATATAAACTACCCCAATGAAATAGAGTAGAAATCTGGATATAGAACCAACCAATTATATATTTAGAAGAGTATCTCAAATCACTTAATACTACTTCATAATAGTTATTGGGAAGTAAAGAGTCATTTGGAACAAAAGATGAAATTGAATCCATACCACCAGCATACACCAGAATAAACTCAAATAGAAACAAATGTAAAAATAAAGTATATGAAATAAAATTATGTAAGAGTTTAAATAGAAAATGGAGATATATAATCATAATTTTAAAAAATATGGGTGATTCTGCTCTTTATCTATTAGTCTATCTTTGCTTTGCTTGTTAGTTCAGTTTGTTTATTGGTCTCTACATCTGAGTGAAATCATATGGTAGTTGTCTTTCTCTGACTGATTTCACTTAGCATAATGTTCTCTGGGGGGAGAGGTTAAGGGGTGGTGAGATTGAGCAAAAAGGAAAAAGACTCATGGACACGGACAACCGTGTGGTAAGTGCAGGGGGAGGGGATTATAGAGGACTAAATGGAAATGAAAAAAATACAATAAAAACTTCAAAATAAAAATATAAAATACGGGTGGATATTTTTCTATAAATAACAATTTTGTGTTAAATATTTTTAAAATTATCTATACTTCAACATATATCATTTACCTCATTTGTGTAACACATATATTAGTTTTACATTTAGGGATATTAGGTCAAACTCATTTTCCACCAAGTTTCTGTTATAGTTACTTGTTGAGTCTGGCTTTTAGAATGACAGAATAGTATAAACCCATCCTGGGTTCCAGGGAAAGAAGTTATGTGGCTGGTCAGGATCCATGTTTCTCCAAATAAGAAAAGAAAGTTGTTGGAGAAAGTTGTTTTGGAGAAAGAAGGCTCATGCTTTTGTCTTATATTTTAGTAAATATACTGATATCTTGATCATCCGGTAAATAAAGTTTGATATTTACCAGGAGGAGTGCACTATCTAGTCTTAGCAGGATGGCCATGCTTTCATATTGCTTATAGTAAACAAACCTATAATCTATGGATTTATGGGACATGACTCCCTGCAAAATGTCATACAAGCTCTGCAATCATTGGGACATAAAGCAAAGGTATTTCATAAGTTAAAATCCTCCTGTTGGGTAAGATGACCTTATGTATCATAATGGACCAGATGTAATATGTCCGATGTAAGACAAGTGTACCACAGAGCTATGAAGAATGTGCTATATCTCACTATCTTTGCCTGTGCTTACATGGTTGTACCTTTCAGATAATTAGTATAATTTAAGGCTTCAAATTGTCTCTGATTTCTGAGAGTCAGATGTGACAACTGAAATTTTGTATTACTTTTTATTGACATTGTGAATAGAACTGCTTTACAGACTCATGAATCACAATGGTTAGGACATTTTTAGGAAGAAAAGGATCACTCTGATGACAGAATTCTACCTAACCACACTTTATGTGAAGGAAATCATCAGGTAAACTCATGTGAAAAATCTTATTAGTGGAATTTGAAGAAAATAGATCCAGTGAAACTGGCTAAATGCATTATTAAGCAGTATAACTGAAGGAAAGATGGAAGAGTTTCTATTAATTGGTTGTTACTAATAGCTCTGTTCCACTCTAAATATCTAAAAAAAAAAAAAAAAAAGAGTTGAAGAAAGTGGTAGAAAAATCTATAGTAAGACTAGTTCTTCCTATCACTGAAAAATTCTTAATCTTTTGGCTTAAGCAACCTTATAAATGTGGAGAGATGTGATATTCACTTACAGTGTAACAGGATTAAGGTAATTTGTTATCTGTAAGAATGTACAGATATCTGGATGCCAAAGAGAGTATTTTTTTAAATAGCTGGATCATTTTATTTAAAAAAAATGCTAGCAGAAACCTGGTGAGTTATGCAAGTATATATATTTTAGAATTAATGTTCAGAAGGTATAATACTAATTTTTGGTTCTACTGAATGAAATGGATTAGTTGAGTTGATAGATCCTCAACAGATAGAACACTTTTATGGTTAGGAGTTTCCAGGCATATGCCAGCTAATTTGAACCAATAGATAAATACAGCTATTGGCACATCTACCCTCAGAGAAGTCACTGCCTTATCTGTTTTCAAATACAAATGAAATCTTTCCCAAATGGTTGAGATGTGAGAAATATAAGTGAATTTATACTGTCTGTATGATGATCATAGAGACATGCTTAATTGAATGCCATTGACAGAGATGTTGATAAATGTGGTGATAGGGTGGGCTTCTCTATCATGGTGACTTGTAAAATGTTGCTTTTGTGAAGATAGGGGAATATTCAGCAATCAGGGTCTTAACTGACTCAGCTACTGTACAGAGGGACTGCACAATGAAGGAAAAAATCCACACCTCACAAAATAAAGAAAGCATGGAGAGGAAACTTGAAAAGACAGGTGAGGAGATGACATTTTCTGGGTGGACACGCTTATTTGGCTTTCTAAAATACAGTGAAAAAAGTACATATATGGACTTTTTCTATTAAGAGTTTGACAGCTCATCATCAAATTTTGATTGGTGAAGGGAGCAGTTCCCTCCCACACCCCACTCCTTAAATACCTTAGCAAATTCCCTATCTTTATTTTAGCCTGAACAAATTCAAATACCATTATGAGGATCATAATTTATAACAGATAATTCTAAAAGAAGGTGCTGATTTGATAACTCCAGTTAAGGCCATGGAGTCTTAAAAAAGATTGAATGAGGGATCTAGATCTTACCCTACCACTGAGGACGAAATAAAGGTGGCTATTAGGCTGTATTCAATAGTTTGGGGTAAGTAGCTTTGGGTATTAAACAAGAGAGGGGGCAACATGGCAAAGCTCGCTCATAGAATGGATTATATTAAAGAGTGCACTAAAGAAGGCAACATTCAAGTGGAACTTACTGCCTTTAAGAGTAGGTCAAGTAAAAAACATGTTTTTTAGCAGTGATAGAAATACCAGCTGCTACTTTCAGTGTTTTCTTTAAATATTCACAGAATTTTAGGATAAAGTCAATAACATTTATGAATAAATAGGAAGAGATGCTCAGAATGAATGCAACTTTTTGTGGAAACTTGAAGAGGCAAAGTGTATAATGTAGGTGATCACAAAAAGAAAACATAGAGTTGCAGACCCAGAAAGGATTAAAGGCTAAATCAGGTGCTTGGGTTATATCCTGGAAGCCAGCTGCCTGGTTCTAGATGTGTGAATAATTCAACTTTGCAACTGATGGACTAAGTGAAGACACAAACCCATGGACTAAATTGCCAAACTATGGGATTACTGGGCCCAGGAACTCTGCCTCATGTAAACAGGAAAGATATCAATTGGAAACAACTGTAAGTAAAAACTCCCAAGGTCAAGAGTCAAGGTCAAGGCATCATATTAAACCTCTCCCCTGGCCTCAAGTATGTATAAACCTAAGTAATACCTGTTCTACTCTAGCCTTTGTCTATTCCATAACAAAACCAGCATTGAATAATGGGACTTAAGGCCTTTTATAACAAGCTCTTTCAAGTTGGCCTATCAGGTTGAATTCCTTTCTGGACAACATATATAATTAATGTGGATAATTCACAGCTACCAATTTACATAAATGAACAACAACAAAAAGACAGTATTATGTGAAAATACCATGAACTTTACTGCTCCTAGAGCAGTGACCTTGTAGAAAAAGGGATAGGCCATTTGAAAATGTTGTTACTTAAAACAAGTTATAAAATGTTTGGCTTTGTTAGTTAAATTTATTTGCATTGAATTTGAATATTAAGGAAAGATTTTAAAAACCATGCTAGGGTAGAATCAATTGTACAACAATATAACTTTATCTACTAAAAATAAATTTTTCTCTTTTGTTTTCCTGATCTAGTGGTCCCAGACCTGGGATTAAATAAACATTTTCAAGGGAGTTGATACCCCAAATATCACATCAATAACAGCATTTTTTGGCAGTGTGCATTCCAGCAATACTTTAGGGTTAGGTCATAAACTTACCTTATCTACCCTCATTAATGATAATTGTGAATTTCCCTATTACTGAGTGACAGAGTCAGTTCTATGGTTCTTTTACTTTTATCCAAACCCATGCTACATGCCTGGTGTGAGGACCAAGAGCCATTTTCAGTGAAACTATTCTTATTGTTAGCTTGTAGTAAATTATACACCTGCTGAGCTGGAAAGAAACTTTGGAAGAAGGTAGAATACATACAGCAAATTTACCCTGTTTGTAGGGCTATTTATTATTTCCCACTGAAAAATTCAGAACCTGGTGGTTTTTTGGTTAATTGGCTTATCATTTTGTAAAAGAGAAAAGAGAATATTTTCTAAAACAAGTACACACAAAAAACAATGAAAAATATATGGCAAGGGCATGTTATACTGAAATTAATATAGTTGGGAGGAAAGACTTAAAACAGCTGGATTGGACTGCATCTCTCTCTCTGTCTGGAACAATGGAGAAATGTTCCTGGGGAGAGGAATGTGACCTGGACTAATCTACTTGTAAAAGCATTAAATTATTATTTTTTTTAAATGGACTACTGAATTGTCTACAAGGAAGAAGAAAATCTATAAAAATTCTTAGTTGAATATCCTTGGATTATGTTTCCTTATACTAAACAAAGCTAAAATCTAAAGGTTTGGGGAAACATGATTCCCTGAAAATATTACAAAAAATTTCTAGCGATCTTGATATAAAATGGGGATGTGTAATAACCAATGTGGTCCCCATTGCATGAGGGGACACATAGGACTCAGAATTCTTCTCTCTGGCTTAGAGGTGGGTCCAACACAAGAACAGGAGGCAAAGAATGCCCCTAAATCTTCCAGCTCCGTCTAACATCCTTTATTTGCCTGCTTTTTTCATGGAGTTACTAAAGCTTGACCCTGGGTAAGAACTCTAATTTGGATAAAGTTGACTTGGCAATCTTATCTGTATTCACTCATATACACATATCTATTTCTTCCTTTACATAAGACAGTTTTTCTTTCTCATGCAAATGGAATTGTTCTAAGTCTTTGAACTTTAAAATATTATAACCACATCATAAAAATTTTGGAATCACACTTCACTAATTTTATCTTGTTATTTTGAGGATTTTTTATTTAGAAATCCAAGTTTAGTTTGCTTTTTATTTGCTTTCACCTCATAAATAAACTTTTTAAAAGTCATTTTGATTCTTGTAATTTTTTATTTCCTATTATTCAAATTTTGAATTTACTCTATCTTTATTCTTCTTTTCTTATTTCAATTCACTTTAAAATACTTCCATTTTTAGAAAAATTACAATATTTACAACTTCACAACTTTGATTTGTTACACCATTAAATAAATGATTCATCATCTTCAAAATGGGTTTAACACACTCGTCATATTTTCTAACTCTTGGGATATTTTTTATTTTAATTTTTTCTCTTTTGATGAGAAATACTTTTATATTTTTGATAATAAAAATTATAAAATGTTCCTAAAATTATAATTATTACATTAATTATATCTATTCCCCTGAGATTTTATATTTTATTCATTTTTCCTTTTAATAGAATTTATTGAGGTGACCCTGGTTAACAGAATTATACAGGTTTCAGATTCACACACAACACATCACCTATGCAATGTCTTGTGTGTTCACCACACCAAGAAAGTCTCCTATAACCTCCTTTGCCCGCCTATAGATCACCCCACTTACTCTCACGGCAATCACCAGACGTGTCTTTGTCCATGAGTTATTTCTCTCTCTCTCTCTCTCTCTTACTCTCTCTCTCTCTGTCTCTCTTTCTCTTCCTCTCTCTCTCTTTTTTTCCCTCCCTCTCTCTCTTTCAATTAATCCTTCTAAATTTTTCCACCACTACCTGCTCCCAGGCAGCTATTAGGCTGCTCTTTATGAGTCTGTTTTTGTTTTGCTTGTTAGTTCATTTTTTAAATTAAATTACACATACTATGAGTGAAATCATATGGTACTTGTTTCTCTCTGACTTGTTTACTTCACTTAGCATAATGCCCTCCAGGGCCTTCCATGCGTTAAAAATGGTAAGACTTTCTTCTTTTTCACAGCCTCATAGTATTCCATCGAGTAAATGTATTACAGCTTTGTTTTATCCACTCATCTGCTGATGGACACTTAGGCTGCTTTCAAATCTTGGCCATTGTACATAACACCTAATGCACATCAGGGTGCATATATTCTTTTGAATTAGTGTTTTAGATTTCTTTGGATAAATTCCAAGACATGCAATTGCTGAGTCATAAGGCATTTCCATTTTAAAATTTTTAAAATAACTCCATACTACTTTTCACAGTGGCTGCACCAATCTGCATTCCCACCAACAATGCGCAAGGGTTCCCTTTTCTCCACATCCTTGCCAGAACTTTTTATTTGTTCATTTATTGATAGTAGTCATTCCGGCAGTTGTGAGGTGATACTTCACTGTAGTTTTAATTTACATCTCTCTGATGATTAGTAATGTTGAACATTTTTTTCATGTCTATTTCTCATATCTGTATATCTTCTTTGGAGGACTGTGTATTCAGGTTCTTCACCTATATTTCAATTTGATTGTCCTCTTGGTGTTGAATTATATAAGTTCTTTAGATATTTTGGAAATTAACCTCTTATCAGATGTTTCATTGGCAAATATGTTCTATACAGTGGGTTGTCTTTTCATTTTGTTGATGGTTTCTTTTGCTGTACAGAAGATTTTTAGCTTGATATAGCTCCATTTGTTTATTCTGTCCTTTATTTCCCTTGCCCTAGGAACTATATTGGCAAAAATATTGCTACAAGAGATGTCAGAAATTTTACTGCCTAGGTTTTCTTTTAGGGTTTTTATGATTTTGTGACCTATGTGTAAATCTTTTATCCATTTAGAGTCTATTCTTGTGAATGGTGAGAGTTTGTGGTCTAGATTTATTGTTTTGCATATTTTTGTCCAATTTTTCCAACACCAGTTATTGAAGAGACTGTCTTTACTCCATTGTATACTCTTGCTTCCCTTGTCAAATATTAAATGTGCATCAAAGCAAGGGTTTATTTCTGGGCTATCTCTTCAGTTCCATTGATCTATATTCCTGTTCTCATGCCAGTACCAGCCTGTTTTGATTACAATGGACTTGTAGTATAATTTAACATCAATATTATAATAATTTCAACTTTGTTCTTCTTTCTCAAGATTTTTGAGGCATCTGGGGTCTTTTGTTGTTCTAAATTAATTTTTGAATTATTTGTTCTAGTTCTGTGGAATACGCCATTGGTATCTTGATAAAAATTGTGTTGAAACTAGAGATTGCTTGGGTGGTATGAACATTTTAATGATGTTAACTCTTATCCATGAACACAGAATATATTTCCACTTATTCTATCTCCAACATTTGCTTCAGTGACTTAAAATTTTCTGAGTACAGGTCTTTTATTGCCTTGCTGAAATTTATTCCAACGTATTTTATTTTATAGCAGTTGTTAATGGGATTGTTTTCTTAGTTTACCTTTTTGATATTTTATTATTGGTGTTAAAAAGGCAACTGATTTATGGGTATTTATTTTGTATCCTGTTATTTCATTGAATTTATTTATCAGTTCTAGTAGCCTTTTTTGATGGTGTCATTATAGTTCTCTAAATTGTCATCTTCAAATAATGAAAAGTTTACTTCTTCCTTTCCAATTTAAATGACTTTTATTTCTTCTTCTTGTCTGATCGTTGTGACTAGTATTTCCACTTCTATGTTGAATAAGAGTGGTGAAAGCAAACATCTTATCTTGTATCAATCTTAAAAGAAACATTGTACTTTTTACCCATTGATTATGTTGTTGACTGTGGGTTTGTCATATATGGCTATTATTACAATGAGATACATTTCCTCTATTCCCGTTTGTGTGCTAAGAGGTTTTATCATAAATATGTGCTGGATTTTTTCAAATGCTTTTATTCAGTTGATATAATCATGTAATTTTTAACATTCATTTTGCATATGTGATGTACTACAGTTGTTGGTTTATGGATATTGTACCAACCTTGATTCTCTAGGATAAATCCCACTTGACCATGCTGTATGATCCACCATGTATCATTAAATCCGATTTGCTAATATTTTGTTGAGGATTTTTAGCATCTATGTTCACGAGGGACATTGGCCTATACTTGTCTTCCTATGTAGGTTTATTTTGTTTTGGTTTTTTTTTAATCTTCTTTTTGAATTAGGACAATGCTGGCCTCAGAATAACCTCAGGAGTTTTCCCTCCTCTTGAATTTTTTGAAATAGTTTGAGAAGAATAGGTGTTAGTTCTTCTTTGAATGTTTGGTAAAATTCCTCTGTGAAGCCATCTGGTCCAGAACTTTGTAAGAATTTTTTGATTACTGCTTCAATTTTACTAGCTTCAATCTGTTTATTCATAATTTTTCTCATTCTTCCTGATTCAGTTTTGTATGAGTGAATGTTACTAGAAATGTATTAATTTATTACAGATTGTCCAATTTGTTGGCATACAATTGTTCATAATATTTTCTAACAATCCTTTGCATTTCTTTGGAGTCAGTTATTTCTCCTTTGTCACTTCTGATTTTATTTATTTAGCTTCTTTCTCTCTCTTTCTCACTCTCTCTCTCTCTTTTTGTTGTTGATTATGATGACGAGTCTGTTTAAAGTTTTGTAAAACTTGTTTATCTTTTTTAAAGAACCAGATCTTGGTTTCATTAATAATTAACACATTTTATTATTTTTAGACCTTATTTTGTTTACCTCTGGCTTAACCTTTATTATTTCCTTCTTTTTACTCACTTTTTACTGGGCTTTGTTTGTTCTATTTTTTTCTAGTTCCTTTAAGTGTAAAGTTACATTATTTGACCTTTTTTCTTGTTTCTTGAGATAGGCCTGTTGCTACAAATTTTACTCTTATCACTGCTTTCTCCTGCGTTCCACAGATTTTGGGTTTTTATGTTCTCATTTTCATTTGTTTCAAGGTATCTTTTGATTTACTTCATCTACTTGATTTCTTCATCTACTTGGTTCAATATTTTCAAATACTACATAAGGTAGAAAATACAGTTCTTGAAATAATGCAAAAATAATAGTATGTGTTTATTTATTCATATCTTGTTTAACTTATATTTTTATGTGCTTACATTTGTACAGGGTAGTTTAGTATCTCATGTATTTCTTTGATTAATCCTTAATTCATTACTTTTCAAGTTCCAAGGGTTTCATTATACTTGTTATAAGAAGTCAGCTCAACGATCTAGTTTACTGACTTGATTTCTTTCCCCGCATGTTATTTAACAACTCTGCCCTATCTCCTACCATTGTGGGCTGATAAGTTTAGTAATTGTTATCACATTTCCCACATAACTTTGATGAAATTCCTTATTTCCACACCAGCCTATCTGCTGTTCTATGTTATAAGAGTGAAAAATGTCCCTCCCCATAAAGAATGTTGCTTGGAAACTTGTCATAAATTTTTCATCTAAATGAAAACCCTTTTAAAATTAGAAAAGATACAGTGTATTTCATTCACATAGACAATTATGACAAATGACTTGTTTTCTAATCAATTGCATTTTAATCTAATACACCAGAAACACAATCTTCTTTCTCCAACAACTTCTCATATAAATATAAGTACACATCAGAGAATCTGTAAGATTTAGACACGAGGGGGATTCATTTTGGGACCTGCTTCAGTTGCATGATAAAAGAAAAAAATAGTCTCATGATGTGTATTCAAAATAAGTGCAACCTTAGGTTGGTTTAATACAAACAATCCTATAAAAGGCCATTGTAACATAACACTAAAAAAATCAATATATGTGGGCAGCTTTTCTTGCAAATTAGTGCTTTTAAAATACCACAGCAAAATTAAAATTCACTATATTTTATATTTGAATAAAGCAAGCTATTCAATAAGCAAAATTATGCTCCCAAATTAATTAAAATATATTTTAGAGGAAAAAAAGTTGACCTTAGCAATAGCCCCATATGCTTTTATGAATTTGGTTATTAGTAAGAAATGCTGATGTGCCTTGTCATATTTACTAATGTTAAGACCATAAAGTCTTTCAAAAATTACAATTTATAGTTGAAAGGGGAGTAGACACTGGGAGTACCCCAAATAGCCATATGTTTTTAAAGGCAGCAGACTGTAAAATGAATGCTGTGAAAAATAAAGAAGCCGTATGGAAGGAGAGTTTTCTCACCCATTCACCTGTAAATAAAAAATAGACCAAATAAATGCACACTGTCATTAGTGCACATAAAAATGAAATATGTATATTGAACATTTTTATGGTTTTATGCAACATAAACTTTGGTTTTCATTGTTAACCACTGACATATCTCCATAGCTATAACAGTTTTCTCTCACTGTGAAGTAGTATGAATTAGTCTGAAACTAAAGGGAGAATCATAAGGTCATTGTTCTAATTATTGCACTAGAGAATAGTGAATAGTAATTGTGAGCCTTAGTGTCCTCGATTATTGATTTTTACTTAAGTGATTATATAACTATACGCTGCCTAGTTTATGTCTAATTTTGAAAAATAAAGCACAATAGTACATGTGAAGTGCTTTTTAAGCCACAGAGTTCTTCATTGACATCTTGTTTCAATATACTAAAGTAGCACAATGATTCAGATTGCAGACTTCTTTGCTATAACAATCTGTAGAAGAATTTTGGGTAAATGGCTAAAGAGTTATTAATGTTGATTTCATATATGCACAAAATTATAATTGGCTTCCTAGTGTAATGTGAACAGAATTTCAGTGAAATCTCTAAAATGTGGAGAGTTCTCAAGAAATAATTTTATAGTTACAAATTAAACTAGCTCCCTGACACAATAGAAATACAATAAATATTTTTGGCATAATTGCTTTGTCTAAACATATTCAAATATAGTTTAATGCCATTTTGACACAATTATTTTGCCATTTTATTATATTTAAGTGTTCATTGAAATATGTGTTATCTAGAATTAATTAATTTATTTATTCAATAACAAGAACTCAAAAAACTAGTAGAGATTGAAACTGTCGATGCAAAAGCCCAGTGTTTTGTGCTTGAACTCAGTGCTATATAATAGCTCCCATAATTTACATTTTTCATCCACTGAAAGATAATTTCATGGGTTTGCAATGTTATGTTATTTTTAGTGTTACCTAGTCCCCACCATCAACATTGCATTTATTAGCATAAGATTTGTTGTCCTAAGCAATGAATCACTTCATCTCTGATACAATCATGGGCTCAAAAATCAATTCCAAAATGGATTTCCAAGTTTCATAATAAGAAGGGTATAGTCAAGAAACTAGTATAAATGATCCATGGATGTGGAAAATGGTGTGGAGACTGATTGTGGGAGAAAGGGTGGGCAGAGTGAGGGAGAGCAATGGGGGGAAAATGTGGGACAACTGTAATAGAAAAAAAAAACAATAAATAAATTTTTTAAAACTTCTGTAAAAATTAGGCACCAGCATATTTTATTAAAAATAAGGCATAAATGAAATATTCAAATTTCTGTAACTCTTGCTGGCTATAATGTTTGCAACAGTTTTCTGCCTGAATAGAGTTATTCTAAACTTGTTTGGAAGCTAGAATTAGCCTAGTGAGTAATTTTTTTTTAAATTAAAAAAATTTTTTTTTGTGAATGTCTGACTTAACTGTTTGTTAATATTGTGTATTTCCCAAGTATTGGGAGTTTAAATAGGGTTGCAAGAGTCTTTTCTTTCTCAGATAGGACAATCTTCATTAATTTTTTCCTGTATCTTTATTAGTTCACTAACAAAATATTTTTAAAAAATATGACTAAAATAGCAGTTTCCCAATACTCTGAGTTAAAATAGTGGTATTGGAAAATAATACTTTAAGCATAGAGCCTTGCTCTATTTCAGAGATAGATTGTGAGATTCCATGGAGTTGTGGAAATTGCTGTATTTTACATATATGGAACTTTGTTCCCTCAGACTTTGAGCCCGATAAGCCTTCTATGTATCATCTTCTACAAAAAGGTATTAATAAATAGGGTTCCTTTGGACTCCTGGATTCTGATTCACATTCTTAATTTCTGCAGGTCTAGTATTAAAGATGAACACAAGATTCATCAGGTATCCATAGTTAAATTACTTACATGAAGTTATCATTACTGAAAACAACCAGCATTCTCTAGCAGATGGATTACATTATCTGTCATAAAAAGACTGATTTGAAGAAGTAGAAAATATAGTATATGAAGCACTTAATTCAGGTTAATAATTAATTATACTTAGTTTAACTTATAAAATTTTAACAGTAATATATGGTCCTAAAGATCTTAAAACTATTGTTATAAATCTGATGATTTTTCATTTTATTATCATATTATGTGGCATAAGTCATGAACTTTGATACCCAGGGAGACAAAATATGACTTTTTTTTGCAGAATTACTGCACTGCGTGTGTATTATTCTTATTGCACTCTGCAGTTGAAATTTGGGCTCTATAGCCTGAACAGGTGCAGAGTGATGAGCTCTTTAAACAGCTCTCCACACATTGTGGGACTGGTTGAAAAACATTAGATGGAAATAGTCCTGCCTTGCCAAGAGGAAAATCTCCCCAAATAGGAACAGATGTTAATATGGGCACAATGATCTGTAACCAAAAAAAAAAAAAAATTATATTTAAACATTTATAAGAATTCTTCTCTTCCCCCAAATGCTTCAGCATTCTCTTCCATGCAACAATTATATTTTTGATGCAGAATTTGTCATTTCAAGGTGATCAATAAACCGCTACATAACAGACAATGATAATAGTTGAGAAAATAATAAATCTCTCTGAATTATTGTGGATGTTATAGACTCATCAGTTTGGTTTTAAAATTTTGATTTAAAGTTATACTATAATAAGAAATTACTCAAATATATATGTATATATCTTTGTGTGTGTATATTTAATATATACACATACACATAGGAAGAAACAAAAGTAGGTTTACAGTTGTGAGTACACAGTTTATTCTTTTATTATCTATTGTTACATTATTTCAATATGCACTCTATATATATATGTGTACACACACACACACACACACACACATACACACACATATACTGTCAGGTTGATTTCCAATAATATTCAGTTCTTTAATAATTTCCACTGCTTCAGTATTTTTGATTTATTTAAATGCACTCTACAAATAAATTTTAAAGCTGTGTTTTAGTCAAATATAGGACAAAAATTATTTTCAAGGCATGTTGTTAATATTGAGTTGTTGCTAGCTCTAACAAGCATCTTTAAAATACTTCTTAATTGTTTTAGATGATCTTTTCCTTTAATAACTAAATTTATTAATATTAATAGTGACTAAAAATGGTGATTTTAATATATCTTATTCATGGAAAAGTGATAGAGCACAGCATATTTATAAGACAGATATTAATTTAAACAGCTATTTCAGAAACTGCCATCTACACAGTTTTAAATGTGACACTATTGAAATTTAATTTTATAAATCAATATATGTGTGCATGTTAGTACATTTATAAATATTACAATCATTGCTTCTTTTCTCATATTTAGCTTTTTTTTCATTTGGAAAATATTTACATTATTGAAATATGAAAATTTTAAAATTAATTTTAAAAAGTTGGCATCAAAATATAAACTTATTAATTTCTTTTTTTTTGAAAATGGTAACTACAAACTGGTTTATGAGTTTAAATATAAATTCATATAAAGTATTTTAATTCAATGCACTGTGTATACCATTAAAATATTTAAATTAGAAAATCAAATATATAAACTTTAAAGAATTTTCACATAATTTGCAATATATATATATATATATTTGATTAACAACACTTAAATTATTTAGTGTCACTTTCATATAAACTCAATTATAATGTTTTAGACAACAAATATATAAAATGATAGTATGTCAAATGATAGATACTTGCTATATTATTGTGTACATTTAATGTCAGAATGTGAGCAAACAACCTGAACACTCTAACTCAGAGTTTCTGGAGCCAGGGAGAGTACTAAATACTGCTTATCTGCCAGAATGTTATCGTCAAAACGTTGTCCACAATAAAAGTCCTTTAAAGAACAAACTGTCTTTTCACAACTTAATTTAAGTCATTAATCCATTTTGAGTTTACTCTTTTGAATGGTGTAAGAAAGTGGTCTACTTTTATTTTTCATATACCTGTCCAATTCTCCCGACATCATTTACGTTCTTGTCTCTTTTGTCAAATATTAATTGACTATAAAGGCACAGGTTTATTTGTGGGCTTGCTGTTCTTTTTTATTGATCTACATGCTTGTTTTTATGCCAGTACTACAGTTGTCCCTCTCTGTATCGCAGTTCACTTATCACGGCCTCACTGTATCACGGGAATTTAAAAAATATTTAATTATTTATCGTGGATTTTTTGTTATATCACAGGATTTTGAGGTACTGTCTACATCTGTTGTTAAAGTTACTTAGGTTTAAGAGTGTAGAATAAATGTAAGGTTTCTACTTTGTGGGTGGGGGGTTGTCTAGAATGTAATTCCCACAATAAGTATACTGTTTTGATTAATATGGCCTTGTAGTGTAATTAGATGTTAGGTAGTGTGATACCTCCAACTTTGTTCTTTCTCAAAATTGCTGAGGCTATTCGTGGTCTTTTAGGTTCCATAAATATTTTTTAAATATTTGTTTTAATTCTGGGATTTGTGCCATTGGTATTTTAATAGAAACTTTACTGAATCTATAGATTGTTTTTAGTAATATGGACATTTTAATGATGTTGATTCTTATCCATGAACATGGTATATGCTTCCATTTATTTGTATCTTCCTTGGTTTTTTTCTCCAGTATCCTGTATGTATCCAAGTACAGGCCTTTTATCTCCTTGCTTAGACTTATTCATAGCACTTTAATGTTTTTGTTGTTGCTGTGATTGTAAGTGAGATTTTCTTTGTTTTTTTTTCCCGATAGTTTATTATTGGTGTATAAAATGACACCAGTTTCTGACTATTAATTTTGTACCCTGCTACATTACTGAATTCATTTATCAGTTCTAGTAGGATTTTTTTTTTTTTTGTGGAGTTTCTAGGTTTTTCTTTATACAGAATCATGTGTTGACAAGAACATGAAAAAAATGGGACTCCTGGGCAGTGCTGATAGAAATGAAGACTAGTGCAGCCACTGTGGAAAACAGTATGAACTTTCCTCAAAAAAATTAAAAATGGAACTGCCTTATGATCCAGCAGTTCCACTTCTTGGAAGATAGCCAAAGAAACCTGAAACACAAACTAAAAAGAATATATGCACCTTTGTGTTCACTGAAGCATTATTTACAATAGCCAAGATTTGAAAGCAGCCCCAGTGACCATTGGTAGATGAGTGGATAAAAAAGCAGTTGTACATTTACACAATGGAACACTATTCAACCAAAAAGAAAAAAAAAAAAAAAAAAAAAGGAAATCTTACTTTTGCCACAGCATTGTTGGACCTGGAGATTATCATACTAAGTGAAGTAAGGCAGTCAGGAAAAGAAAAATACCACATAATTTCACTTATATGTGGAATCTAACGAACAAAATAAACTAACAACAAAAGAGAAACAGACTCCTAGATACATAGGACAACCTGACGATTGTTAGAAGGGAGGGGGAGTGGGGGCACAGTGAAAATGGTGATGGGGGTAAGCAAAAAATAAAAGATATAAAAGATATAAACAGTATGGTGATTTCTGTAGGGAAAGGAGAGTAAGGGAAGTAGAGAAGGGCAAAAGCAAGATAAATGGTGATGGAGGAAGGGTTGACTTTTGGTGGTGAAGGAAGGATGCAGTGCGCAGATGATCTGTTACTGAGCTGCACACTGGATTCCTGTATGGCTTTAGTAACCAGTGTTACCCTAATAAATATAAATTCAATTAAACTGGAAAAAATAAAATGAGCAAATATGATAAAAGCAATAGGCATTTCATAAGAAACTACTCAATAGGAATGTATGTATATATATCTATATATCTATATATATACACACATACATAATCAATTTAAATATTTCTGATATAAGTTTATTAAAATATCACTGCAGCAAACAATTGTTCACCTACTAGATTTCCTGAAATTAAAAAAAAAATTGACAGTAGAAAATACAAAATATAAAACAGATTAAAGATATCCACTAATGTTCACTTATTCTGAACATGTTAAGGGGGGAAAAAAAAGCCTTCTCTCTGATCAGGCAAAGTTCAGAGATGTAAAAAGACAAAGATCCAGGCTACTACAATTAGTCGGTGTGGGTTTATTTGAATAATTGTTTATGGGCAAAGTGAACGCATAACTTCCCAATAACCAGCAGCTATAGTTAGTTTTCAGTTTTCAGATTGATTTGAAGTGACCATGTCTCATTTTATTCTGCCCTGAATGCAAGGGATTTTATTTTGGTGAGAATGAAAAGAACACTGGCTCTGGAAACTGAGCAACTGAACATATATTTAGAGTGTAGGCTTTGACTAAATGAAGACAGATCTGTGTGCTATATACTTGGTATTAAAAGCAATAATACATATATATATGTATATCATATATATATCAAACAGAAATTTGAACACAAGCAGTTCAAAAGATCAATAAACATTGCAACTCAGAACAAAAGGAGAGGATCCTAAGACAAAGTTTTTTGGGTTTTTTTGAATTTTTTTTATTGATTATGTCTAAGACAATGTTTACACCTATCTTTACTTAAGAATTTCAGCAATCCCTTGGTGTTTAAGGATTGTTTATCATTAGCATAACCACCTATGCATACCACTTTAATTTAACATTTGAATTTGACATTTATTAATTTGGTCTTTTTTAGTCACTAGTAAATTGTATGGGTGGGGCAAAAGTAGGTTTACAGTTGTGAATACATGAAATACTTTATTCTTGTATTGTTATTTATTAATTGTAGTGCTATTTTTCATATCAACAACTCTAAACCTATTTTCCCCACCCTATATATAATTTTTTCTTTTAATAATAATGTCATTCTTAACAAGTGCTACATTGCCTAAGTCCTGAGTTATTGTGCCTGTTCAGATATTAACTGATAATTATTTAAACTAGGTTGATTTAGATGAATGACCCAAGGGAAGTAAATTGAATTTAAGAGAAATACATGCTAATAAGCATTGCTCCTTGAGCACATAATGTATTACAATGACATTAAATATTTCCTTCTATATTGTGTTTCCAGCTCTATATCAATCCCTACGATTAAATGCAGGAATTGGCGATTGCAGCTTATTGAAATAAGAAAAAAAAAAAAAAGAATGGATTGTTAAAACCTAATAATATCGAGGGGAGATAATTTCAAATGCAAATTTGTAGTTGAGAAATACTAATGAAATAGTGAACTTTAATGTCTTAAGAAATAACTATAATCTGTTGACTATTTTTTTTTTGACCCTTCACTGCAGAGCTAAAAGGATACAGTTCTGACCATTCACTGTGAAACAAATTCCAACAAAACATTAAAAAAAAAAAAAAAAAAAAAACAATTTGGACGAAGGTCCTACTCTTTCCATCAAGAAAGTTCCTTGGAAGGTGAAATTAGAAAGACATACTCCTGACAGAAAGATGAGATATGAATTGACTATATTTTATTAGTAGGACCTGAGATAATATGAAATACAGTTTTTATCTCTTAACAGTAAAAAAGTCAACTTCTGAGTCACTGGATGATGAATTTGTCAATTCAATCACAAAGGTCAACTAGCAATTTGACCAGGTTAACTGATGAAGTCAATTCAAAGGTACTGTTTCATTATGTGCTTACTCAACTCCAGCTAAAATTGTATGGGAGCAGACAGAAGCTTCAGAATTGGGGGGTGGGGTTCAGTGGAGCACAGCAATTTTCCTGAGAGATACCTGGTTTCTTAGTTATGCAAATGGCCATGGCCTCTTCAAGTGCCAAGGAGATGGGAGGAGTTTGGGCCATAAATATTGACAAAAAAGCCTATTGGACGTGCACGAGATTCTGTGAGTGGCCAGAACTGGTCACCACACTGACTGCATCACAGGCAGTGATCAGGGTTTTAAAATAAGGTGGTAGCCATTTGGACAGGTGGCCCATGCAGTTTTCAAAAGAGCGGAGGCACCCCACCAGCTCACCAGGAGGTCAGGTGTGTAAGAAGGTGCCATGTGGTTCTGAATTAAGAGCAGGAGAACACAGTGGCCACAGCATGGGCGGTACCTCTCCCATCAAGCATGGTTCAATGGGAGCTGCTGGGGAGCTGAGCTGGAACGGGGAAATACGGAGCCACGGACTTCTGTTTTCCTAGAGGGAGACGGTACCTCTGACTTTTCTGTTCTGAAGCTGGCCTGACTTGTCAAGAGGGGAGGCAGGATGTGTGCTTGTGGGTGTTTTAAAAGGAGCAGGACTTAATCGCAGAATCTGACTGTTAATCTAAATCTGTATAACCTTTAAATAAACAACTCCTTTCCTTTTCACCAAGCTCTGGTATTGGAAGCTGTGCTTTCTTTATTTTTATTTTTATGTTTTTGGCAGTGGGCAAGCAAGCCCCTCGTAACTGAACAGTTCGGGGGTTCTGTTTCAAAATGGTATAATGTATTAAAACTACCCTTAAAGTTTTATCATAGAAAATTACATAAAGAGAAGAAAGAGTTAACCTGTTTCTTCTGGGAATCTTTGGCACTGTTTTCTTATTATTATTTTTTTAACAGGGAAACAAAATTGAACAGATATACTGAATTATTAACTTAAAAAGCATTCATTTATATTCTAAAAAGTGACCAATTATAGATAATGAATGGCTTACTTTTATCTTAATCCTCCCGTATTGTAGGTTTTAGAGGGCAGCCTTTAACTACTTTATCCTGCTAAATTTGTTCCAGATCTTAACCCATTACTATGTAATTACTTTGTGTTGCTCCTTAGAAAAGCAATTTAATTCAGCCTTCTGTTTCTTGTTTTAACAGGCCAGTAATTTCCTCTTTGCTTTTGGAGTCACAGAACTTTTCAGATATTATTAGACGATACAAAAAGTGTTTCAGAAAGTGTAAACAAGACTGTTAAATTAGGAGAGAATTACTTGAGACATTTTAACATAGTTCTAATTTACTATAGAATTTCTCTAAAGAAGAGAATTTCATTATTACCAGTAACCTAACTTGCAAATTTATTTACTGTTAAAAAAATATATGGTTGAAAATATCGCTTCTGTCCTTAACAAGGAGTATCTTTGAAAGAAAATTCCCCACATTTTGAAAGTGGTGTAGAGAGAACAAGGTGAATTCACACTTTGATTTTTTTCTCATCAAATATTTGATGAACTCACTCTGTCTTTACTAAAGGTATCCCTCTTTTTCTGCTACTCGCATTTGAATGACTTGAATTTTCCTGAAGTGTTTCAGGCGGTTCTTCAGAAAAAGGTGGAGTAAAAAAGAAAGTTTTCATACTTTGCCAATCAGTGCTCCCTCATCTATTGCTACAGTAAAGTCTGTTTCTTTATTGCATGGAAGTTGGTGTAGCCACTGCTCCTCTGATAAAGAACCCAACCTGGGGTCGAAAAAAGCTTGTGCAGCAATTGAGTTTCTCTGTTGTCTTCTCAGACTACCTTGCGGGCCACCATCGCCAAGAGACACAGACCCCAGTTTCCAAGGTGGAACACTATATTTATTTTTGTGATTTTCATGTGGCTGGAGCTTTTAGAGCTTTCTGAAAATTGAGATGTTTAGGTCACTCTGGGTAAACTTCTTGCTTTTTCTATTGACTTTTACTAATACTTGAACCCTATTTATCTCTCTTTTGAAAATAGTACCTTCCTTTCTGGGTAGCATTCTCTCCTTCCTAGAGTTACTATTTATTCAACCAAGACTAGATCTTTCCTATCCCCCTGCTCTTCCCTGACATGGCTTGAGGATTCCTGACTTCATGAGAGGAACCAACTTTGGAAGAATTTATTTGAAATATCTTAGGTAACCATTGTCTCCTAGTTACACTGAAAATGAAAAATTTTAGGTCGTGCTTCTGGAAAAGTTGCAAAATTCAGAACCAAAGAATCCCTCTATTTTACAGATACTAAAGTCTTTAAAGACATGACTTTATGCAAAAAATCTATGGGGGATATTTCTTTCAAAAGGATTTGTGGGATTTTATAGGGATCTCAAGTTTTATAGGTTGAATTTTTATCCAGAATTTGAAAATGTTTTCATCCTGGACCATGAGGAATCTTCACTTTAAATGCTAGAACCTCAGAAGGGTAGATGGGTACTTAGAGGTCATTAATTTAAAATGTCTACCAGATATTTGAAAATTGTTAACTAAAATACAGTTTACACATATACTAGGAACTTTCAGAATTTACTTTGGGCATTCTCATATGCTTGATTAATACCCTATGTACCACTCTATGCTGTCACATATAAAAAGTACTTATTAGAATACAGTCTGATTATCTATATTTCAACTTCACCAAATAATAAGCTCTTTGGGAGTAAACAACATATCTCCTTTGCCTTTGTTGATCTAGCATATAGGAAACTGCCTGGGATATAGGATTTGTTCATAAAATAGCCCTCCTCCAAATTACCACTCATTTCTAATCTTGCATTTTCTCAATAGTTTCTTCAAGCTATTTTCCCCTATAAGTCTTATCAACATTATAAATTGTACATATTTTAATTTTTTTTTCATGAATACTGCTGCTAGAAATAAACCTTATGTGGGTTGAGATATTTTTGTCTTTTGTACTTTAGATCTTGACTATTGTCTGTCCTACAGCAGATACTCATTAAATATTTCTTTTATAAACAAATAAATGTAGAAAAATGAGTAAATAAAACAGAAAATAGAGGGATCATATATGAAGAAATTATCTTATTAAGAACATAAGCAAATATATGTATCCCTAAACTTTACACTACAGTTTAAAAAATGACATCTCATAACTTTCTTTTGTTTTGTCTATATAGATTTTCTTTTTTGAAAAGAAATATGCTATTAATAACTGAGTCCATGTTTGAAGAAAGATATTTTTGTTGCTGTTAAAAATGTAACATTTGGCCACATTCAACATCATTTTCATGTGTCTTAATACTAAGGTCCTCTGTGTGTAGTTTAATGTGTAGTTCATAACACAGCCATTCTTGAATTAATAGCGATCAAGGCCTTGAAAGATATAAAACCAATTAGAACTCTATTTGTTAAAGACTGGTGTTTAAATAGAAGCTGTTGGAGGAAATCTCAATGTCTCTAATTAAACATACTACTGGGACCTATTAGGGAGAATAAAGTTCTATTGGATGCCTTTAAAAGAGGCAACCACTGTATTTAGAAGAGTAAAATGTGTGTCTTGTAACTATTAGCAGTGCCTGAAACTCCAATGGGATAAGGAGGGTCCTGTGAGACCTTATATTGTGACCATTGTACATGGAGAGAAGTTTGATCTCGATTTATATTTCAAGTGCCTGTTGGGCAAGATATTTGTAGACCTTTGTTAACCTTAAAAGGACAGTTTTTAGGCAATGACCTAAGAGTTTTTTAAAAAATGTGCAGATGGGGCCATTTGCTGACCAGAACACCCATTGCTGAAATGACTACAGCCTTAACCTTAGCCAATTGTGCTGATCTTGGGTCCCATTCTTTATCTGAGACATTTTTATTAAAGGTTTGAAAGCAGCTGCATTTTACAGAGCTCCATCATTTATGACGGTGGCAACAGCTTTCATACAGTCTATGACTCCCGTTGTTATTGACTCTGTTAATTCCAAGGAGTTCCCCTGGAAGCCAGTGGCTACTGAGGAAGGGTGACCTTCTCTAGCACATGACATCTTGCCAGAGACTGAGAACAGTGAAGACTATTCTACTACTACAAATAAAATGTGCCAGAGGGTACAGGACTGGCCCAATCCTTGAATCAAGGAGGTCTTGGTAACCATGCTGAATTTGTGGGATCCTGCTTCCATTGGCCCAAGGCATAATAGACAGTAGGTAGACAAGCTTAGGATCTGTGAGAGTCCCTGTTTTCAGAAGAGCCTACTATATAGCAGCAATTTTTATTTAAATAGTGTATGGCACTAAGGTGAGAAGGGCGATCCTTTCAGTCACAAGCCCATGAACAACTCATGGTCATCCTACGTGTGCCATAGACTTCAAGAGACATGACCTTAAGTTGTTAAAGTCTCTACAGTGAAGGAATCTCTGGGGCATTGATAGGAGTGCCTGTTAATTTTAATTTGAATCAATTTTTAAGTTTTTGTTAGAGATAGCTCCATTTATAGTGGTCTGCTTTATAAGTAGTAACATTAGTGAAATTAAGTAGAATTTGTAAATTAGAACTATGTTTTCTCCAGAACTCAATAGGAATTAAAAGATGTTGAATATGTAGATACATAATGTGTGTCAAATAAAATTTATTGGGGGGATTGTCTTTAATTTAATGGTATATGTGTGTTCCTGGATAAAGTTGGATATAGCTAAAAATTTGCCTGTATATAATTATGTGCAATAACAAGTCTACTAATGTAACCCAAGGGTATCCTGGAAAAGATGTATTGTGCCCCTTGGAGGTAAAATTGAACTGCAGCTAAGAGACTATTGAAATAGTGTTATTCTAATAAACTCAGTAAAAATTAAAAAGCAAGCAAGCAAACAAACAAAAATGAAAGGTCTGAGAAATTGTTATAGTCTATAGGAGCTTAAAGAAGAGTGAAGATTAAATGTAAGGTGGCATCCTGGATGGGATCCTAGAACAGAAAAATAACAGTGGGGAAAACCTAAGAATGTCCAAATAAAGTATGGAATTTAGTTAATAAAAACAAATAAAAAAGACTGGGAAAAAAGATATAATTTCTTGCAAGTCATAAGAAGTAGTGAAGTCAAATAAAATAATAAAGTCAAGGTTTCTGACCAAAGAAAAAGTTAAACAGTTACCATTTTACCCAGAAATTCTACTCTTAGATATTTATATATCCAAGATAATTGAAAGCATATGTCCACACAGAAATGTATATAGATATCGTCCTTAGAGGCATCATTAATCAAAAGTAACATTGGAAACAACTCAAATGTTCCTCAAATGGTGAATAAATAAATAAATGTGGTATATCCTTAAAATGCAATATTATTTGACTATAAAAAGCAATGAAGTACTAATACATGTTATACCCTGAATGAACATTGAAGACATGCTAAATGAAAAAAGGCAGAAACAAAAGTCAACATGTTGTATGATTCTTTCTTCATGAAGAAATAAATATACAGAATGAGCAAATTCATAGGGATAGAAGAAGGTAATTTTAATGGTTGTCTGGATCTTGGCAGAGATGTGGGAGGGTTAATGTGCATTTGTTTTCTTGAGGAGATGAAAATGTTTTAAAATTAGATAGTGGTGATTGTTGTGTTTTATGATATATAAATTATATCTCAATATACATTTTTATTTACAAAAAATGTAATAGGCACTGAATAGAAATCTGCAATAACAAAATATTTACTAGTTGTTGGCAGGTTGGTGTTTGTAACTTCAATAATATTGGGTATTGAGTTTGGGGACCTAAATGGATGTGACCACAGCATTAAGCTTGCAGCAATCCACCATGAGGCACCATTTATTTTTTAAGGACGGGTCTAAGAATAGGCAAAATTGGACTGTCTGATGGAGAAGTAGTGAGGATAATCAACTATTAATTAATTATGCCTTACATAAATAAATTTAATACTTGAAGGCCCTATTTTAACTTACATTGTACCATCTGAACCAACTTAAAGGAATGTCTCCATGCAGTCTTATTTTGGTATGCTACTTTGTAATTGCCAAAGGGTTAATTTAATCTTAATTTAGTACTCATTACGACAGACTGTTTATGACCAATGCAGATTCTCAGAGGGAAACGGGTACCTTGACTAAGGAAAATGTAGGCAAAGCTATAGTTAAGATAAGTTATGTTTATTTTTCTGTATCATATTTAATTGCTCTCCTCAAATTATAAAGGTATCATGTTTAAATTCAGATACCCCAGGTATATCTGTACGTTGAACCCCAGTATTCATTAATCCATGGAGCTTTATAAATTGGTGCAGTGTAGCTCATGTTAAATGTAGTTTTTCAGAACCAATCAGTGCTCTTTTTACCATTATGGTCTATAAATTCTCTTAATGAATTTTGGATTTCCAACTGGGTCAAACTATTCACATATGATAATTTATTTTTAATTTAATTTTTTAAATTTTCTTTATATTTAGTTTTTCTCTTTTTAATTTAAAAAATATTAATTTCTCTTGGGAAACTTCTGGATTATTGAAGGAAAAGGGGGTGGGGGAAGGAGTCCAGTCATCTCTCATTCTGAGGCTTCTCCATCCACCTCATAAGTAATAGGATTTGTACTTGGAAACCTATAGCAGCCTCTCCTTGGGACAGAGCAGTTAGAATCTTTGTATAAAATATCAGAACCTTGGTATTTTGATATCCAGGGGCTCTCACTAAGGCCCAAGCATTCTCGCTATGGGTTCTGTACTATCAGAGCAATTGGGTAATTATTTCAGGCATTGGCATTAGGGTGGGAGGTACAAAGTTGAGATGTTTGTTCTCTTGCCCCAGAGGCCCCTTTGGATTCAACACTGGACTACTGGGTACTAAAATGTAACCCGCAGTAGGCCCATGGGTCTGAGGATCCTCTGTTTCCCTCGTGAGAGCAGCAAGATATGCAGCATTAAAGAAGACGGGAAGCAGTTACCCCCATCTGAGCCTCATCCCTAATGAGGCCAGGGTACCATTTCTCTACCATGGGGAGCCCAATAAACACCTTCTTGTGCAGGAGCTGCTGGAAACACATGGACAAACCTGGGTTCTGTCCCAAATAATTTAAAAAGAAAAAAATCAATGCTGAAGACATGACAGCCTGTGCAATATGCCTTGAGGAAATACCAGCTGAGATTGCAAACCCCTGGACCTGGACTTGGGAAAGTATGGCTCCTGTGGCCCATCCCACCTCCTGCTCTGCAGTGGCCACATCTAAGGTGTCTGGCCACCATCTTAGAAATTCTTACCGTTTGTTCTGAGTATCCCCATGCTCAGGAAGTGTGGGTCAGAGAGATGTGGCAGCCACCAGTGGGCACAGCAATACGCAATAAGGCTTGAGCACAAGCTCCTCCTCAGGAGTAGTCTCTCCCATGCATCTCTCACCGTGGTTTACAGACAGTAGTAACCCAAAGGCCATACTCCGAGAGGCTATCCAAGAGCCTGAGGTCATGACCGCACTATTCTATTTACAGTATCAATGTTTGATGCGGTGTAAAGATTTTTCGATGGTGGGATGCAACTTTGATACTCTGGTAGATGAGAAGCAGAACTCTGTTATTTACATCTCCAAGCAGGGAAAGCTGCCAGACAGGATGTCAACGGGGATTATACCAGGCGGCATTGTAACTGCAAGCTTGAGCTTAGGGGACAGTTTATGTATATTGCAGATACAAAAAAGGCTCAAAAGGAAAGAGGAAAAAAGGACTGGAAGGCCTAATTCCATCAGGATATAAGAGATAGCCTATACACATAAAAATGTACGAGACTAACGGATTGCATTGCTCCATTGGGGGAGAGGGATTTTGACACAGGGAATTATTCCAAGAGGTTTAAGTACAGAAGAATTGATCAGGAAAAATTAATAGTTTTTTTTCTTAAATCCAGAATTCATGGTTTAATTCAGCGATTTTCAACCTTTGTCATCTCAGGGAACACAAAAGCTATTAGTAAAATTCTTCAACACATCAAAATTTAATTTTTTACTGACCTTACAAAAAACAGGTATAATTCTGATTAATTCACACTGGATGGCTACTGTTGTTTTGGTTACTGTCACTTTTTGTTTGACAACCTAAGGTAAAAGAGTTGGTGCCCCTGACTAAATAGTGATATATTGCATGTTTTAATAATTTTTGCCCCACACGAGTGTGACTCTTGTGACACACCAGTTGAAAATTGCTGGTTTAATGCAATGGTTCAAGTTCATGAAAGTCAGTTTAAGAATCTGCTAAATTGGCTAAATAAATCCTGGTTTCAATGGTGGCCTTTAGTTAATGACATTGAAATTCCAATATATCACTATACACTATGATGCAATTGGTACACATGTTTAAGTTGACAGGGACACTAAAATGGATCTATTATATGCAATCTCCTCCACTGCCCTTTATTCACATGACCTGGGAGAGTGAGCCTAAAAGAATTGACCCTTTACCATGGAATGGAGAAATACTTTGATGGAAGGGCCACTAAAATCCTTGGAAGACCCTATGGGGACTGAAACCTGTAAGGTGGGAATGTTACAGTTGGCTTGATTGAGATTAATTAAAACAATGTGATTGTTTAAAGGTGGAAGTCAGTGCTAGTCTTTAACTCTTAGAGACCAAATGGAAAGAATTAGAGCCATAAACCACGTAGTGTGTTATTTATTTACTGATGGATTGATCTTCAGGTATATAAGGAGCTGGGTAACTTTTTTTTTCTGGAGTTTTGGAAATGAGTGAGATTATCAAACTTATATAGTGTGTACTGACATATGTAAGAAGAAAATATTTATATCTGGGAGGAAGAAACCTTACTTGAATCATCTTGGGACAGATTCATGACCTTATAAAGCACTTAAAAAATGAAGCCAGGTTAAGCCCTGGCTGCTGTGGCTCAGTGGATTGAGCGTCGGCCTGCAAGCCAAGTGTCGCTGGTTCGATTCCCAGTCAGGGCACATGACTAGGTTGCCCGTCAGGTCCCCAGTTGGGGGCGCAAGTGAGAGGCAACCACACAGTGATGTTTCTCTCCCTCTCTTTCTCCTTTCCCCTCTCTCTAAAAATAAATAAATAAACAAATTAATTAATAATAAAAAAAATGACAGTTTAGAGTTTGACTTCCAGGCTAGCTGAAAATAAAGATTCTAATCTCCAAATAATATTATAAAAAAAAAAAAAATGAAGCCAGGTTATTGACATGGGGTCTCTTGATTAGAGAAGCCATAATCCAATAACTTTCCAAATTCCAACTCTGGTTCTCCAATTCATGGAAGGACTGTTATGGTGGAAGGGACAAATAGAAACCACTAGAATTGCATCTGCCCAAACCAGACTTGGAGAAAGCAATATCAAACATAAATACCGCACTCCTAGAGGAATTACAAAGATTAGTGCCATCATCAGTGATTGAAATACTCAAGAGTGCTAATTCCTACATGTAAAGCCAGATGTATGAAAGAGAATGATAGTCGATTATCACCCACTTAATTAGGTAGTGATTTCAACCACAGCTGCATTTCCAGATATCGTATTTCCCTTGGAGAAAATTAACACAGAACCTGACACCTGGTATAAAGCTATTGAAGTAGAAATGCACCTCGCCCCCATCTCTACCAGCAAAGAAAAAGATAAGCAGTTTGTTGTCACATAATAAACACAAGAGTATATCCTTCCTGTCTTTTCCCAGGGCTCTTAACTCCTATGTTCTGTCATAAAAAATATTCTGGACTAGGCATATGTGCTGTTTTGATATTGCACAGAATATTGGTCCACTATATTCCTGATTGTATGATAATTGCAAAACAGGAAATAGCCAGTATCCTAGATCCTTAGTAAAAACACATGGGTGATAAAGGGTGACAAATAAACCCCTTAACATTCAGGGATATATAAAATTGCTGAACTATTTTGGAGTCAAGTGGTCTGGGTCTTGTTTTTACAAGCAATAGGAAGAAATAAAAATCATTGCATCTTTCAACAACCACCATCAATAAATAGGCACACTACTTAATAGGTCTTGTTTATAGATTTTGAAGACAATATATGTTATATTTGGTCATATTATTCCAATTCACATCCTGAGTAATTGAAAAGCTGCCAATTCTGAGTTAAAACTAGAGCCTTGTACCTTGTACCTTAGGTCCCAAAAACTAATTGTTATTGAAAGGAGTCTGTGTCAGAGAGAGAATTTTCACTGAACCTTGACAAACCCCAGTGAGAGATTAGGAGTCCCAAACCGTATAATTTGGGAGTAAGGCCGTGCCCTTTTCTACTGACAAATTGTTCCCCATTTGCAATACTGTTTGTTTCACACTGGGCTTTGTTTGTTAATAAGTTAATTTACATAGAAAAAAAAAAAAGACTTTTCATACATGATTAAATTAAGGATTTTAAGGTAAAAAAAAAAAAATTACCTGGATTATCTAGCTGGGGCTATTAAGTAAAAGGCAAGAGTTTCAATAGAAAAAAGGGATGACAGAAGAACAGATTTGGGGGGAGAGAGAGAGAGAGAGAGAGAGAGAGAGAGAGAGAGAGAGAGAGAGAGAGAGATCACTGGGGGATTAGAAAGTGCTACATTGCTGATTTTGAAGATGAAGGATAGTGTCATGAGCCAAGGAATGCAAGTACCCACTAAAGGCTAGGAAAGGTAAGAAAATATTCAAATTTTCACCTAAAGCCTCCAAAAAGAATGCAGCCTTGTCACAACCTTAATTTTTGGAATTCTAACACCCAGAATCATAAAGAACTTGTATTGTTTAAGCCACTCAGTTTGCAGTTATTTGTTACAGTGGCAATAGGAATGTAATACATTGACTATCAATAGGAAATTAATATAATAATGATTAACACAGAAACATTATTCAATTGCAACTTCTCAGTATGCACAGATTGATATCTGATTCACAAAATAAGTATCTACATACAAAATATATAAATTTGCATATACATAATGGAGACAAGGATAGGGGATAGGTATGCCTTGACAACATAGAGTTATCATCAAAGGTCATCTGGATACAACCTCAGTTGAGTGTACAGCAGAAGCCAGTGCTAAATCCCTGAGGTATTCCATTTACTCAGGAAAAACAGCTGACTACCTGGTGGAAACTTGATTACATATTTCCGTTTTAAGGAGAAAATAGAGAAATTTGATTCAAAGCAATTGTTTTATATATTTCTGTGGCTTCACACAAATACTTCCTCTAACTGTTAGACAAGTTTTACAAATAATGGAATGTGGCAATGGATTAACACTAACAGAATTAACTGACTTGTATGTTTCATCACTTAGAAAAACAAGTTTTGGGGGGTGGGTGGAATAGCCAGCTGAAGTCTGAGTTAGAGTGCAAGAAAAGGTGGGATTGACTATAAAAGTAGGGGGCAGGTGGGTGGAGGGAGGTAAAGGGGGAAATTGGGACACCTGTAATAACAAACAATAAAATATTTAACATGCAAAAATAAATGCATATATAAAAAAGAATAAACGCTAACATTCAGGGAAGAAAAGGGAGTTCTGATCACCTAAAGTCGTCGTCGTCGGCAGCCGTCCGTCTCGAGAGACGATGGTGTAGCTTCTTAAGAGTCCATCTGGACCGCCGAGAATGGCTGTGCAGTCCGACTCGGGAGTGACATGGTAGTATCTGTCTCCTCCCGTGTTGAATCGACATCTTGCGATGACGCTGAAGCTACAGAGCCTGGGCAGGGTAATATGGAGGGTCTGCTGTTGCCCATGCAGCAGACCCCCCCTCTCTTCGCAGCTGAAGGGTCCAAGGGAAAGACGGAGTCGATACAGCTTGGCTTCAGGTGCGCCGCAGGAGTTGCCGGTGTTGACTACAATGTCAAACCGCCTTAGGGACTCCGGCTCCGGATTTTCTGTCGGGGTTTACTCCCTTAGCCTTTCCCCTGAAGAGGTATGCCGCAAGGCAGCGGAGGTTTTTTGGAGTCAGAGTTTTCCTTCTCTGATGTACCCTGACTGGAAGATCGAACCAGCGACACTTAGCTCGCAGGCTGACGCTCAATCCACTGAGCTAAACCAGCCAGGGCTCACCTAAAGTGAAGACAGTATTATAGTAATGATCGGTTTATCCCACCACCTTAACCTCACTGCCTTATATGGAGATGACTAACGGTGTAGAATATAGTCCATTCCAGGTAAAAGTTGAACTTAGTTGACTTAGTGAATGATGATGTGGTAGCTTCCGGACTTCACGTTTTCCTGTGTTGTAAAAATTGAGTTTTTACGAGAGTAAAATATAAAAAAGAATGCTGAGGGGTAATGGAATAGACTGTTTTAGAAATGCTCTCTTTATGTCTATCAATTAATTTTCCATTTTCTCATCTGTTCTCTGCTCTATGGACTGCATGAGATCCCTTGGTCTCTAGCTTCTGATAATTACAACAACTGGAAATAATAGGAGCTCTGAGAGACAGCATGATAAGTGAGGATATGATATTTATTCTCTTGGCTCAATACAGTAGTGGTTGCTTAGGCCTCCTGTAATGCTACACAAAACTGTCGGCTTCTGAAAAGGCCATGCTCTCTCTCTCTCTCTCTTTTCTTTTAAATAATTTATTTGTTTGTTTGTTTGTTTATTTATTTATTTGTAGAGAGAGAGAGGAAAGGAGGAAGAGAAGGAGAGAAACCTCACTGTGTGGTTGCCTCTCACTCATGCCCCCAACTGGGGACCTGATGTCAACCTAGTCATGTGCCCTGACTGGGAATCGAACCAGCGACACTTGGTTCGCAGGCCAACGCTCAATCCACTGAGCCACAGCAGCCAGGAAGACCACCCTCTCTTAAGACTACTTGTCCTGGTCTCCAGTGCCCAAGCTCTTTATTGTCCTTCAAGGGCTATGGGTAATTATAGCACCTTGGGACCCTGCATTTTCTCCTTTGACTTCCCTATACTTTTGCCATACTATAGTCCTTTTATGAAAACCAAACAAAGCTGGCTAGTTTGAGTAAGCTCCTTTATATTCCAGAATGCTGACTGACAAACATTTATCTATAACATGCCATACACATATTAAAGTATTTCAATACAAAAGGGAAATAACTTTAAAATTAGACATTATTTTTCATTTGGTAAAATGTCTGCATTTCAAAGGTATTAGCATTTTCTCTCTGCAATGTAAAAAGGCACCAAGAATGATAAATACTTGGGTGAAGCTCAACCAAATAATTATCTATCAAATTGTTCTGAGAAACACTTAGTTGTGGTGAAGGGCCTGAGATGGAAAAAGTTTGAAAATACATGTTTAGTATTATTTTAAGAGAGAAAAATAGTTCAAATAATTTATAATTTGTGTTATATTTGAGCAAACAAATGATTTCTCAAAATGCCTTTTAACTTTCACTCCCAGTGAATGCACTAAATTTGGTATTCTGGAAGCTTGCTATGAACCAGAAAGTACCTGCAAGGGGATGAACAGCTTAAATTTGAACTGAGAAAAAGAATAAATTGGAATGGTCGAGTAATGATCTGGTTTGAAGTGATTTATTTCTGAAGCTTAAAAACATTTTAATAAGATTCCCCCAAAATGAGTTGGGAACACTTAGGTAATCAGAAGAGTCAAGGTTGTTAGTAGTTTCTTCTAATTTGATGCTGGGAGATAATTTAAAGGGGTATTTTAAGACTACACTATGATGAAAGATGTCCAGTCAAAACAAGAGACAAACATATCCAACAATGATAGAACTTTAAAATGAGCTTTAAGGTGTGCACAGACATTAAAATTAGTACATTAGATGATCCCATCTAAGTACTGTGAGAAAGTTTATAGGAAGGCTTGCAGAAATTCAGACGGATGATGAGTTTTGGAGAAAGACTAAGAGTTAAGTTTTAAAAAGGTACAGGAAAATGTGGTCCATTTTTCAAGTAATAATATATATTTGGATGCATGTGTTAAACTATTCAATAAAGGAATAAATGTATGAATGAATGAATGAATGAATGAATGAATTAGTAAACACATACATAAATAAAAGTTTCCAATAGGTTAAAAGTGGATGATGGGAAAATGTTACCATGTGGCATAATCAAGGCTACAATGACTATATTAAAGCATAAAAGGTATAGTACAAAACAAATTTTAACAGAGATAAGGAGGGTCATTTTTAATGACAAAGAAGTTGATTTTTCAAGAGAATTTTATTATTCTAGACATTTATGAACTTAAACATATAATTTAAATTTATAAGAAATAAATAAAAATAAAATACCTGTTAGAATAAACAAATCCAAAGGATTTCAATGAACCTGCGCCCACAATAATTGATAGAAAAAGTAGACAGAAAAAAAATAAGCAAGAACAAAGAAGACTTTAACAACATTATGAACCAATTTGACTTGATTAAAACATTTTAAAAATTTTATCCATAACACAATTTAAATTATTTTCAAGTCCATTCAAAACAACTACCAAGATAGACTATATTTGAGGTCTTAAAAATGTTTCAATAGATATGAAATGAAGCAAATATTGCAATGTATGTTCTCTGACCACTAGGCAATTAAATTAGAAATCAATAATAGGGCAAATATATTGAAACTTCCCACATATTCAAAATTTAAGAAACACTTTTAAATAACTCACTTATACAAGTGTAAATCTAAAAGAGAAATTAGAATTAATTTTAAACTAAATTAATGTGACAATACAATATATCAAAGTTTGTGGGATGCCATTAAAAAAGCATGTGAGGAAAAATTTCTAGCAATAAACCCCTATATTAAGTGAGAATAAAAGTTTCTCATATCAATAGTCTTTGTAATAATTTTAAAGACAACAGCTAATAGACCAAATTTAACCCAAAGTAGAAAGTACAGAACTTGGAAAATGCATATCTAATAAAGTATACAGACATTAAAAAAACAAGTACAAAATTTAAATTAGAAGAAACCAAATTAAGCATGGCATAATGTTTGAAATTTGAGCAAAGATGGTAAAGAGATGGCAAATATGCACATGCAAAGAGGCTAAACTCCAACAGTCATTGGGAAAATAAAAATTCAGTATACAATGCAATAGCATCATATATCTTTAGGAGGTCTAAAGTTCAAAAATGCTGATTGCCCCAGTATTGGTGACAATGAAGAACAACTGGGAGTCTCATATCCTGCTTGTAGGATTGAAAGAGGGTATAACTAATTCGGAAAACAATTTGGCAGTTTCTTATAAGGTTAAACATCCACCTACCACATGACCTATTTCACTTTCATTTACCCAAAAAGTAGTGAAACATATGTCTACACAAAGACATATATTTTCATATTTATATCAATTTAGTGTTGGGAGGAATAATAATAATAATTTAGGAATCAACAAACAGTCAGCATGTGGTGAATCAATAAACATACTGTTTCGGCCCTGGCTGGTGTGGCTCAGTAGACTGAGTGCTGGCCTGCAAATTGAAAGGTTGCTGGTTCCATTCCCAGTCAGGGCACATGCCTGGATTGTGGGCCAGAACCCCAGTTGGGGGTGTGTGAAAGGCAACCACACATTGATGTTCTCTCCCTCTCTCTCTCTCTAAAGTAAATAAATAAAATTAAATTTAAAAAATACCACATTGGTTCATATCCATGCTAAGGCCATACCCAGGAATAAGCCCTGCAACAATATGTGATAACATGATCAAATCTTAAAATATATGTGCCAGGAAAAAAAAGTGTGCATATAGATGAATCCAGTAATACAAATTCCAGAAAATGCCATGTAATCTAGAGGAAGAGCAAGCACTTCAGTTGTAGAAGGTGGCTTCTGGGCAGAAGAAGGTGGGAGGGACTGGAAAAGGACAATGCAAATATTCGGTACCTTTATGGTTGTGAAAGTTTTATGGGTCTATACATATGTCAAAAATTGGTAAAGTGTACACTTTAAACAAATACAGTTTATTGAATGGCAATTACACCTCAACAAATATTTTTATTTTTAATTCTTATCTCAGGAAGGCTTTACAGGTAAATGTTTTTACCAATCATCCAGATACAGATGATGGCAATAACAAAATTACTTATAGAAAATAAAGAGGTTAGGAAGACATTAATTTTAGTTAACATATGTTATACCAAAAAAGGACTCAAAATTAAATATTTTAATTTTCTTCACCATAATATAATATCATTTAGTTAAAACACTGTATCAACTATGTGTGATGTGTTTTAATGGCAATATATCAAAAAGCTGTCATATTGAAGAAAGCAGAGAGTCAAATGACAATTGATCTATAATGAAGTGATAATCACCCTTATTATTGTAGGCAAAGATGTGGAGAACATTGAACATAAGCTGAATTGTGGTCAAGAATTTTTCATGTATAACATTTTCATAACTATTTCCTTTCCCAGTCCAAGAACTGAAATAATGAATTGGAAGATTGACCCTGTATAACAAGTCATAAATAGGTATTCATTAATCATCACAACTCTCTTTTACTTCTCTCTTTGCAAAGGAGTTATTTAACTTCTTTGCACTAAGGCACATTATTCCATTTGGGGAAACAAAAAAAGTTGGGACATAGTTATATTATATACACACTCAAATTTAGCTGAGTCAAAGTGAAAGAGGCTGAAAAAACACATATACTTTACAAAAAACAATTATAATCACCCAAATTATGTGTTTTAATTTAAATATTATGCTTTCTCTAACAAATTTTATTGAGGTCAAATCCTTTTGAATCTCAAATATGGAACAAGCAATGTATTTAATGTATTTGGTATAGGCCCTTCCCTATCTCATACTCAGGTCTTACCATGTAGCTATAAAATTAGTCTGAGAAGAAGAAGTATTTATTGAATTGAGGAGAAATATTACATCTGGTGTGACTAAACCCATTTATATTTGATTTTTTTTAAATTTTCATTTGGATTATCCTTTAATATATAGACATAGTGTCTATTAACTTTAGAATTTAAGAAATTCAATCCAAGAGTTGAATTCCTTCTGAATTTTTTGGGGTACTGTATTTCCTGGTATATTTCAGGATACCTTACCTTATGGAAATATAGAAAATAATCACTCAAAGACAGGTAAAATACAAAGGCTTACCTCTAAAACTATATTTCCCCTTTGGAGAAAAAATTAATCCAAGAAAGTACATCTTACTGAAAGAACTGGGGAAAAGTTTGATAATAGTTTGTGAATATAGAAGTTAATTATAATAACAGACAAGTTGCTGAGAGTGGCTTAGAAACTGGTCATTCTTCATACCGAATAAATTTAACATGGAAATGTTTATCAATGTAAAATAGCAAAGCACTCCATTGTACTATGTATATTATTCTTAATATGATGTCTCTCCCTTCCTCCCTCCCAACTTCCTTCCTTCCTTCCTTTCTTCCTTCCTCCCTTTCTTGTTTTTTTCCCTGACTTTAAGTTTGTGTTGTTTAATAGTTTTCCAAAAACCTTTATGCCAAATTCAGCTGCAGGAATAGTTTGAGGAGAGAATAAAATTGACAATTCTCCATTCATGTATACACAATTTCTGGATTATGATGTCTTAAAACAGAAGGTCATCAAAGTAACTTCCAAGCATGAAAGTGGCAGAGAGTTTCAAGAACAAGTAGATTGCTTACCATAACCTATGAAATATGTAATAGAGATACCTCCTATTAAAGGTGATATTTATAAGAAATATTTTATTCTGTTTCCATAAGAAAACCCCCTGTTTCACCAATCAAAAAGTAGGAAGAGTTCACTGGAATCACATAATAAAATGTCAGCACTGAATGGTGATTAAAAACACCATCTAAATTCTCTTTGGGCAGGGTACTTGAGAATCCAGATCAAACAGGCCATGTATCAGGAGAACAGACTAAATGTCATAATGTTTCCTACTGAGAGATTGGATAAGTGCCACAAAAATATATAAGCCTGAATCAAGAATTACTAAGCACACTTATTAAAAGATGTTCCATAAGCACCCTTCTAAACAAAAGGAACATTTTACATGGTGGTATTTGTCGTTAATGTGTTTGTGAGACTTGTTTAGTATTTCTAGATTTTTATCATAAGCCTCAAAGAAAACAACCCACCATATTTCAGCACTCAGTGATTTCTCTTAAATATGATGCTAAAGAGACCCAGGCCTAGATATGAGAATAATGTGTTTTCTTATAATTCATGCCTTTATCCTGATGTGTGTTTCCATTGTCATATTTCTTACCTATTGTTACTTTAAATGTTATTCTCCAAAAACCTAGGCATACAATGAATTTTATCAATAATTAATTTAGCATATACAGAGAAAAGAACTTAAATTTTGAAGATGTTTGGGGATAACCAAAAAATATTTGACGAGGCAGGGTTAATCACTTTTAAGGAGAAATAGAGGGAATTTATAATAAGAGTAATGAATTTGGCCATCATTCCCCCACGATTTCTATGCAAACTCAGATTGACCTGAAACTCTTCTCACCTATTCCATTCAAAATTGAGTAAGTAATTTCTTTTTGTTCGTATGTCTGAATTCCGGTTATCTGGTCTTTTGATTTCCCTTATGTTGTGTTGCTGCACAGTCAGTACACCTGCTCAACGGTGTTATGTGTGATTAACATGACACAAAATACACAATGCTGTAATCTGTGGAAATTGTATTTTATCAGTAGAGCAAATTATGATTTTCTGTTTTTATTGGAGTAATGTGAATAAAGTATACTAATCTTAAAACTGATTTTTTTATTTTGTATATTTCCATGTAACTCATAACTAGGAGAAAAATAAAAATAAAAATAATCTCCTGGCCACTGATGGTTGCTGAATTCCTGTTAATCCTCTCCCCAAGTTAATCAATATTCTGGTTTCTGTCCAATTTGATTAACTTTGCCTGTCCTTGAACTAATATTAATGAACTTAAATACTATATATTTTTACATTGTCATGTAGTATTCTATCACTGAAAAAAATCACATATATTACAATATTATCTTTTATTAAATACTTTCTTTAAGTTTTTTAACATTGCTTTCTTAATGAATTACCATATATATATATATATATATATATATATATATATATATATATTCAATCATATCTTTATTTGCTTTTACTTATACTGTTACTTGTTACCCGTACTGATACTTGTTATATAATTCTGGTTTGGTATTTATTTTTAAGTATGCTAAAAACTTGACTTGATGTCTCATCTCTTATAGCATTTATGTTGAAAAGTAGGGTATTGGTTTTATTGCTGTTCCTTTGGTGGTAATGCTTTGCTGTCTTTGGTTGATATCACTTTTTTTCTATTGACTTTCAGTAGTAGTACCACTACGTGTGCGATAGGTTAAAAAATGGTCCCTCAACATATTATTCACTTTCTAATCCCAACAACCTATAAATAACATCTACCATAACAAGTGAGGAGACTATGTTAAGATTTGTAGAAGAAGGGTTTATCCTGAATTATCCACATAGACTCTAAATGCAATGGCCTGTATCCTTGTAGGAGACAGAGGTTGTTTAGACACAAATGCACAGAAAAAAAGACAATGTGAAGAGGGTGGTAGTGATGGGAGTGCTGCAGCCAGAAGCCAAGGAATGTCAAGGAATGCCCAAAAGCCACCAAATGATAGAAGATCCCCAAAAGGGATTTCTCTGACAGCTTCCAGTGTCCTCTGGTACACTGATTTCAGACATTTGCCCTCCAGAACTTTAAAACAATGTAATTCTGTATGGATTCTTGATAATGTAAGAGTCAAATTGTTCTCCTAAGATTTGTGTATATTGGTAATGTTTTGTATCATGGTTGATACTTTTTTATTGAATACAGAAGCTGTGAATGAATAACTGTAGAGCCTCTGTGGTAGCTGCTATTTCCCATTCATTTTTTTTATGTGACTGATAGGAGTTTACAGGGAGACAATAAAAGCCAGTGGAGGGTAGTATGTTGCTAGATTGCCTGGCATTTGAAGGCCTAAGTCACAAAGGGTCTCATAAGCATTCCAATGCCTAGATGATTTTTTAGGTTTCATCTTAGAAATTCCTGAACTCACATTTTTATCTCTCAAGGCACATGGAAATACTGAATACTCTCCCCAGAATTTTATCCTTTAAGCTGCATCTATTACCTTACATTATCTAAGTCTTCCCAAGTGGCCATATATCTTAGGTGTAAACTTTTATCAAGAGGAAATTGCAAACATTTTATGGGCAATCTCTTTGTAGTTTTCTGATCTTCAGAAACGTATGACTTCATGTTCTAGGTCTTTGGTATTGCTGCACTCTAAATTTTATTTACCCAATCCAAGGATTCTTCCATAAGCCTAGTTTCTAATTTAATTTGGTATCTATGCTGACAGTGAAAATCAGATTTTCTAAAGAGAAACTATAGTTTGAATGCAGGTTTCAAATCAGCATGTATTCCTTTTTTTCCAGAATTTTGACCATCTTGTCCTGGTTATTGTTCTCCAACACCTGTAACAATTATTGCTTTTTTTAAACAAAACTTCATTCACCTTTTATAACTACTCTCAGCAAAAAATTAGTTATCAGTCTATAGAAGAATATTGGAACTAATGTTTTAAATGGTACAGTTATGGCAATATACTGAATATAAAATGAATACATATGCACAAAATAATTTAAATAGAATATCTTTAGTTAAAGCTTTGTTTTTTATGACTAGATTTTATTCCTCTAAATAAAATCTCACAATATTGTCAGAACATTTTTTTTGGAGAAACCTTGTTGAAAAATCTGTTTCATATCTGGGTAACCTGTTGAAAGGAGGTCGATGTTAATACTTTCTTGTATTCTTGGCATTTGTCAATGTTATTTAAAATAGATAAATGATATTTGAGTAATTGCCTGAATCTATGAAAATGATAGAGAACATTAAATAATATATGTACTACTGGTAGAATATGACATTTTAAATGACAAGAGTCAAGTAATGGTAGGATGACATTATGTGACAAAATTCAAGTAAATCTGTGGGATCATTTTATAAAATAATTTAATTACAAATTTATTTTATGTATTAGAATACCTATTCTTAATTAAAAAAAAAAATAACATAGCAGGTGTTTCCACACCCTCAGTCCTTTCTACATCATTTTAGGATACCATAGCAAGTTTCTATTTCTTTTTAGCAGAAGCAGTTTAACTTCAACTAACAGATAAATTATTACAAGTCTGTTCCTGCTGGGTCCATTACAGAGCTTCATGGATAAAGACATTTTATTTGAAACATAAGAAAATTCTGACTCATGAAATGGTTCGTCAAATCTTCCAGAGCTGCTAAAAATACAGAAGCGGCTAAGATTTTAAGTAATGATTTGGTCAAGGAGATCAGTGGAAGTCTTTGAGGCACAGAAATGGACCAACCATTAGATATATTTAACTGACTCTGACTGCAAGAACGTGGAGAATGAGTAGTAGAAGTGCAGCTAAGAACAAGTGTGTTGAAACCAGAAATGTGGTTATGGGTACACTGCATTCCGTAAGTGAGTCCCTGTCCTATTCACACATAATCCTCTACATCAGGAGTGAAAATGGCCTTGCATTACAAGCCCAAGTCCTGCACAGGGTGAGAACCTTCTCTCCAAAAGCCCTTATGGCTTTAGTACTTTTTTATTTGTATATCTCAGATATCACTATAGGGATTTAACTGAATAAAACTTAATTTTTCTCACTGCGTTAAATGGTTTGTGACCTACAGCTGTTCAAAGAACAAAACTCCTTTCTTCTCTGCTCTTGTTAACATAGAGTTTTCATCTTCATAATTTTAAGGGGTTTGTTCCACTCTGTGTATTACTTTCAAGAGTACAAGAGATGCACAAATTGATATTGTCTTTTTTTACACAGAAACATTTTTTAAAGCTTAGTACATTTTTCTCACCTATCATTGTTTAGAAATAGACATATGGTTAGAAGAGTCTACAAAGAAGCTGAGTTTATAGAGTTAGATAAACTAGTTTTCTCTTTAACTAAATCATTATTCACTTAACAAGATAAAAACAAATAAATATAAATTAGTAACTAGCTATATCTGTACAACCCTCTCAATATAAAGAGCTTTTATTTGCTATCTATGTCTTACAATTACATTCTTGGGAGACCCAGGCTCTGTACTTCAATTATTCAGAGATGATTACCACCATGGAAACCCATGCACACAACTGCATAAAATTCGTTATGATATGGTTTGGTTCTGAGTTGTAAATACCTAAGATACAGTGGTTAAACACATTACAGATGCATTTCTTTTTTATTTACTCTATTCTTGATCGATATAAGAACACCACTTCAAAAGGATTTCAGGTAACAAATGTCCACTTCACCATTCCTAGCTGTGACCTTCATCTTAGTCCAAAATGGAAATCATTTCCTCAATAAATTAACATAGAGCAAGTGTCAGCTTTCTCATGCAAGTTCTTGCAGTATTATTTTTTATATTTAGTTTGCTGATATTTAGTCACTTGGTATATTCACAACAATGAATGAGTAATGGAGTTTTATTAAACATCAACTAATAAATAGATATCAATGACCTGAGGAAAACTAGTAACCTCTGCTATAACAACTTTTTAAATATAAAAGTCATTTCTACCCAAATCCTGGGAAAAGTAGCACATGTTAACTTGTGAGAATGTCTAGGTCTTTGCCAGGGGTATACAAGGGAACCATCTGTGATGATGTAAAGATACTTTCAATCAGTCACATCTGACTATTGAGCACATGGAATGTGTTTAGATTAACTGAGTAAATACATTTTCTTATTAAATTTAATTTTAGTTAATTACATTTAAATTTAAATAACCATATGTCAGATTTCTGGCCAAGATGGAGACATAGGTAGACAAGTTTTGCTTCCTTCCACAACCAAAAGAAGAATTACATCTACCTTAACACAAGAAACAACCAGAGCTACGAGAAAATTGAACCACATGGAAGTCCAACAAACAAAGATATAAAGAAGCAATACTCATCCAGACAGGTAGGAGAGGTGGAACTGGGGTAGAAAGAATGTGGTGTGGCATCTGTGGTGGTGGCAATGGTGGCTCAAGGCAGTGGCCATGGCCAGCCATTGGAAAGTGTAGTCATACATTATAAAAGCCAGGAGGGATACCTGGAAAGTGATCCTAGGCTTAGGCCAGACTACAAATCTCTAGTGCCGGGGAAAATAAAGCTTCATTGTTTCTGACTGTGAAAACCATTAGCTGTTGGGGTGGTGGAAGAGACTGCTGTTCTTTCAGGAGAGTCCATTTAGAAGTCCCCCACCATCCTAGAATGTTCTCAAACACACCCACTCTGCATACCATTATCAGGACAACAACTAGAGGGGTGCCAGTTGCATATGGGAAGCAGGTGAAGTGACTGGAAAAGGGGCGAGTGCTGAGCAAGTGGCATTGTTCTCTCTCTGACCCCTCCCCCACATACAGTGCCACAATGTGGTGAAATAGGCCACCCTGCACTGATGAATACCTAAGGTTCCACCCCTAACAATGTAACAGGTGCCACAGCTATACCTAAGAAACAGAGACAAACACAGAAGCTTATCAAATTGAGGAGACAGAGAAGTATGGCTCAAAAGAGAGAGAAGATTAAGACTGCAGAGGGAACTAAGCAACAAGGAGATAGTCAACCTAACAGATGTAGATTTCAAAACACTGGTGATAACTATGCTCACAGAAATGATCAAGTATGACAAATGTAGAAGGTTATACTAAGGGAAATTTAGAAAAATCCAAATGAAAGCAATAGTGAGGAGAATGAAGCCAAGGTTCAAAACAACAATTTGGAACATAAGGAAGAAATAAACATCCAACCAGTATACAATGAAGAAACAAGAATTGGAAAAAATGTGGAGAGACTTAGGAATCTCTGGACAACTTTAAACATACCAACATCTAAATCATATGGGTGCAAAAAGGACAAGAAGCAGAGCAAGAAATTGAAGACATATTTTTAAAAATAATGAAGGGTAACTTCCCTAATTTGGTGAAGAAAATAGACATACAAGTCCAGAAAGCACAGAGCATCCCAAACAAGTTGGACGCAAAGAGGACTAAACCAAGAAACATCATATTAAAATGCTGAAAATTAAGCATAAAAAGCAGCAAGAAAAAAGACAAAAATTACCTACAAAGGAGCTCCCATAAGACTGCTAGCTGATTTCTCAAAAGAAACTTTACAGGCAAGAAGGGACTGGCAAGGAGTATTCAAAGTGATGAAAAGCAAGGGCCTATAACCAAAATTACTCTATCCTTTAGATAAAGTGCTTCCCAGAGAAGATAAAGCTAAAGGAGTTCATTATCACCAAGCCTTTTTTATATGAAATATTAAAGGGATACATTTAATAATAAGAAGATCAAAATTATGAACAGTAAGGTGACAACAAGCTCACAACTAGCAACAACTGAATCTAAAAACAAACAAACCAAAAAATAAAATAATAATAATGATAATAATTAGGCAAACTAGAACAGAAACAGAACCATAGATATGGAGATCATGTGGAGGGCTATCAGTAGGGAGGGAGAAGGGGGAGAATGGGGGGATGGTGCAGGGATCAAGAAACATAACTCGTAGGTACAAAACAGACAGGGGGACTTTAAGAATTGTAAAGGAAATGAAGAAGCCAAAGAACCTATATGCATGACCCATGGAATGATGAACTAAGGGAGAGGGGGGATTTCTGGCGGAAAGGGAGGCACCGGGGGGGGGGGGTGAAAGGGAAAATATTGGTACAACTGTAATAGCATAATCAATAAAATATATTTTAAAAATAGCCATGTGTCAATGGTGGCTACAGTACAGAACTATGCAGGTCTAGATCATCCTGATAAAGGTATTAAATTCCTCAAATGTGAATCATATTTTGGCAATAAAAGTAAAGCTTTTCACCATTTTCACTAAAACACAGAAAATAAGTTAAAGACCCATCAATGTATGTTAAAATTAATAATTTGCTCTCTACATTTTAATTTCATCATTATGTTATACTTTCATAAGATAAGAAACTAAACAATCAATGGAACCATCGATGGTTGATTCAGTAAATGGAAAAAGATATAAATGCTTTTGCTTAGCTGTGAGTGTCTGTGTGTGTTAAGGCAGAACTTTAACCCAGGGTTTCAGAGAATAAGAACATGTCCCCAACCACCCGTCCACCTTGTTCTCTCTTCTGTCAGATCCTTATATAAATCTGCTGCAAAGGTGACCTGCAAAGCTCTAACTTACTGAAATAAGTCCTCAGAGTTTTGCTCAAGATCTGGAGCCCACAAAGAAAGATTATTGATGTTTTCAGCAGAAAAGCTGTCAATTAGATGTACAGTTTGCCATAACAGCTCCAGGGTATAAACCTAAACTCTTCTGTGAATTTACTGGATCTACTTTGCAGCCACAGGGCCAAGCACACACATCTCCATTTGCTTTAGGAGATGCAGATGTTCACCTTGTTTGGATATGTACTGGAAATTGGAATGCGAGTTTGATGCATTTTGGCCTTGTAGCATTTTTGGGTTTTAGCCTGGCTGATTATTTTTAAAAGTTTGTTTATTTTTTTTTTCTTTCTGACTATAAAGTGATATATGTTCAATGTGGCCAATTTAGAATGTATGAAAAATATGAACAAAATTATAGTTACTTGTAATTCTATAACATAGGGATAATGACTGTTATCATATTTCCTACAAGCTGAGAAAACTGCTATTTTCATTAACTTTGCTTTACTATGAAATGTTTTAAAATTGTTTTCTTCCTCATCTCTGCTACCTCATTTATCATTCATACTTCTCAATGCACTGCCATCTGGCTCCCTTCCTGTCAATCCATTGCAGCTTTTGTTGCCAAGGTCACCAATAAACTGTTTTGTCGCTAATTTGAATGGACACTATTCAGTCTTTATCTTATAAGAATTCTCGGGAATAGTTTAGAATCCTGCCACCTAGAGAAGTTTAGGGAAAAGCTGCTGAATCAGGCTGCGTCCAAATTACTGCTTAAACTTTTCAGATTACACCCACATTTTTGTGCCAAGAAGAAAATAGAATTAAGTCTATTTTGTCTCAAATGCTAGTTTACCTAAAAAATTCTCAAAGCAGTATATCTGTTCAGTTTCTATAAAGTAGCCATCTGTCTCATTGTTTTTTGCTCATTATCCACCCCATGGCTATCTTATCTCTGAGGACATGTCCTTATGGAAAGGTAGTCAATCAAATGGTCAGCCACACCCAATGCAGGAATGGATATGCAATAGCCTCCCCTTATCTGCAGGGGATATGTTTCAAGACCCTCTGTAGGTGCCTGAAACCTTCAGATAGTCTGTGTATACACACACACACACACACACACACACACACACCTTTTCACTTAAAGAAATTGCTTTACAGTTTCTCTCTGGCATCTCAAAATCGCCAGCGTCACTACTCTTGCACTTTGTGTCCCTTAGTAAATAAAATAAGGGTTACTTGAATACAAGCACTTTGATACCATGGCAATCCATCTGATAACCATTACAGCTACTAAGTAAATAATTGGGGAGCCTGAAGAGTGTGAATATGCTGAAAAAAGAGATGATTCACATCCCAAGCTGGATGGAGCAGAAAGACACAAGATTTCATCATGCTACTCAGGAAGGTGCATATGTTGGCACTTGGGAATTCTTTCTCTCTGACCATGGATGACTGAAAGTGTGGGAAGAAAAACTGCTGATAAAGAGGCCCTACTGTGTAAGTCTCATCAGTCTTCCTGAATGCTAATCCTTCAGAGCAGTGGTTACTACAGGATTGAGCACATCTCATGAGCAGCAATAGCCGGACATTTGGGGCCACTGATGTAGATACGATAAATTTTAAAGACTTTAAGCATAAAATAACTGAGGCCCATTTTTGTACATGGGAAGAACCTTGTGGAATTTGAAGCCAACACAAAAGAGAAAAAAGCAGAAGCCAAAGGGAAAGCAAAAGACACCTGGTAACAGAGATTGAGACCTGGATTCCAACTCTATCTTGGTCTTAAATGAATCAGTAAAATAACACTCTTTCCTCCCTCCTTCTCTCCCTCCCTTCCTTCCTTCTTTCCTTTTTCATGTATGTATGTAGCTATATATCATCTATCATTTATATAATCAAGGCATTAAAACAAAAGGGGCCTAACAGTTCCAAATCACTGCTCCTAAACCCTTTGCATAACTTCATGTGAACAATTCATATCTCTCTTTTTTTTTTTTGCCACATTTCCTCGATTCCATCTGGAAATTGAGCCCTGATTATATAAATCATATTCATTTGAGATTACTCTATTCATGTCTCTGCCTTCCCTTACCGTTTCTGAAAACTGGCTGTTAATGGGAGGCCCTGCAGCTGTCCAAGCTGCTTATTCCGGCCACCACCAACATCACCAGGATGCTTTATTAAAAACACAGACCGTAGCCCCCCCCCCCCCCCAGAGTTTCTGTCTGGGTTCTGGGGTGAGGCCCAAGAATTTGCCTTTCAAATAGTGTTGATGTTGCCGACTTTGTGACCATAATTTTACTTGTTATTAGGACAGAGCGATGACTTCTGAGTGTCTTATATGCCAGACCAAAACTAGAAGTCTAAATCAGACTATTAAACATGCATGAAGGTGGCCCAACAAATTTCTCTATTCTGAATGTATCTGAGAAACTTACTACAAATAACAGAAAGACTTAGGCATAACAATAACCTTTATAAAACTGAAAAAAGTAATTCCAATTTTAACATAAAAAAACAGGCAAACCACATTTGTATTGACTCAAAAGTAATAAAGCAATAAAAATAAACATAATGAAGATTTTGGCAGGTAGTTGAAAAATACATTCATATAGTAATAAAAAAACACAACCTTCAAAACTGATATGATTAAAATGTATAAACAGATAATAATAAGCAAATCAACAAACATTATGATGGGAAAAAGTACCCATAAAAATAAGTTTATAACATTAACCATTCTTTGAGTTTTGTGATTAGGGTGTTTTTAATGTAAAATCTTTGCATAATTTCCAAACTTCCTATATTGAGCCTGTTGCTGTTAAAATAGATAATGTTTTTTTACATGTTATGAAAAAGTTAATACCGTAGGCATGATTTCTCACTCCTTGAATATATCCAAGGGAACCTTGGTCAACTCCTGGGAATGTGGGCCTCAGAAGGTTGTAATGGTAATGATTGAGGGTTTTGTTGTTCAAGCCTAAAAATATGTGCCATGCTGTATCAGGCTGTTAGGCTTGCTTTGCCCAAATGACAGGATTGATAATATGCGTTTTGTTTGGTTGTCGGGTATCCTGATTTTTGGCTACTGTGGCTGGGATTACAGTAGGATGGGCCCATGTGACTTGCACTCCATACACCCTCAGATTCTTAGACTTTAATGGTCAGAGACATTCCACACATATTCTTGTAGCCTGCTTCTAGAAAGTCTGTGTGGCCCTAGACAAGGATGGATTTGGAAGCCTGTTTCATTTCTTCCTGAACTCTACCCAATGTATTTTGTTTTCTGTTGCTTTTTTCCTGTCCCTGTTGCTGTAATAAATCTAAGCCATGAGTATAACTTCCTATGTATGGGGTCTTATGTGTTCTTCCAGTGAAACATCAAGTTTGAAGTGGCCAGTTAATCTCCAAACAATACCTATATGTTGCTATGGGTGTGTGTCTGTGTGTGTGTGAACACACAGTAAGTTATTATACAATAATTTTTGCTATTTATGTTACAGGCAAATTGAATATTTTATTAGAACTATAAAAGATAAAGCACACAAATTATTTTAAAAATTTAATCCATCAAACCTGTTTCCCCACATTTTTATCTATCTATGTATGTATTTGTTCATTTATTTAAAAAACATTTTGTGATATTTATTTAACAAAATACTATATGCTATATACTTGGTATATAATAAATAAGGAGCTCTGCCTTCATTTTTACAGTTCTCATTTTCAAAGGATAAGACACATACAGAAAACCGTGTAATGCAGAGTTAGAAGTTACACCAATAAAGAAAATTATCATTCTCTTCATTGTTACTGCTACCTTACATTTGTTGGTCAGTTACTGTGTACTAGCCATTATTCTAAGAATTAACATATAATATTTTGATGTTGTATTTAGTAATTAACCCTGGTTGGTTTGGCTCAGTGGATTGAGCGTCAGCCTGCGAGCTAAGTGTCGCTGGTTCGATCTTCTAGTCAGGGCACATCAGAGAAGGAAAACTCTGACTCCAAAAAACCTCCGCTGCCTTGTGGCATACCTCTTCAGGGGAAAGGCTAAGGGAGTAAACCCCGACAGAAAATCCGGAGCCGGAGTCCCTAAGGCGGTTTGACGTTGTAGTCAACACCGGCAACTCCTGCGGCGCACCTGAAGCCAAGCTGTATTGACTCCGTCTTTCCCTTGGACCCTTCAGCTGTGAAGAGAGTGGGGGTCTGCTGCATGGGCAACAGCAGACCCTCCATATCACCCTGCCCAGGCTCTGTAGCTTCAGCTTCACTGGAGAGGACACTCCAGCGTCATCGTAAGATGTCGATTCAACACGGGAGGAGACAGATACCGTGTCACTCCCGAGTCGGACTGCACAGCCATTCTCGGCGGTGCAGATAGACTCTTAAGAAGCTACACCATCGTCTCTCGAGACAGACGGCTGCCGACGACGACGACGATGACGATTTAGTAATCATACAAATCTCTATGATGTGTGTCCAATTCCGATTCAAATTTTGCAGTTACAGTACTGAGTCACTAGAATATTGAATGATCTGCAAAGCATCACAAGGCTAGTTAACTGGGTATTGTCATTTGAACCCAGACAGTTTATCCTGATCCAAGAAGACATACTCATCAACTACATTAATACTTCAAGTTATTCCAGAAATAAATACAGAGATTGCAAACCTTTTTAAAAGGTTAGTTAAAAAAAAGCATCATAGATTAACTAACCTATATATTTACAAAGACCCAAAGTATGCAAAGAGCAAATTTTACTAAAGGCATTGGAGTTTGTGGGGAAAAAGAGAATATGTGTTCTAGACAGAGGGAATGGCATGTGCAAAGACCCAACTCTAAAAGCAGGGATGGTTTCAAGGACCTGTTATTAGAGGGGCTCATACTTGGGTTTCATAATCTGAGACTGTCATCTTGAAATGCTTAATAAATTTATCTTCAAATTTATGTTTTAAGAGAAGTCTGGTGATATAATAGAGCATTTGTAGTGGATTTTTACTACTTCCCAGACCCCCTGGGAATGTCTATAGCTACTCCCCAGTTCCTAGAGCCTCAGACACCCCAGATGGCTTCACTGTCACAGCCCTGACCCAGTGAACTCTGGCACACTTAGCTTTGAGTGAGGAGCTGGATATGAGTGCAGGGAGGGTTAAAGTTAACAAGCATTCCCTGAAGTGTTAGAGCAGAGCATGGCAGTCATCTCTGCTGTGGGATAGCAGTGGCACATGTTCCCAGGACGACATGGTGGAAGTAAACCTCTTGACCATCACTGATCCATATGTATATCTTGACACAGAGATTTCAATCCCTTGTGTGTTCCTCCATGGGTAAGGAAATGAAACCGTTCATCAACTAAACAGCAAATGAAAAACACTATAATAGGTTAAGAGAGAGGTCATGGAAAAAAGGGAAAACTTTTATCTCAGAATACTTTAAATGGTTCTCTTTACAGCTCTCTGGACAAGGGTGCCAGGAATCTTTCATTCTGCACTGAGTTTTTCAAATTATCTTGTGGCCCCATGTGAGAGTCCATGGTGTGACACATTTTAATAATAGCGATCATTTCAGTATGAATGCATCGGATAGCCTTTAATGATCTGACTAAATTATGGAGATCATAAGATAAAACAAATTAAATTTTATTAAGCAGTCCTATTCTAATAGCAATAAAGATTGTATAAAACATTTTAGGCATAAGAATCTATTTATAGAATAACTTGCCAATATTCAGTTATATCTTTGAATTGGAGTTTATGGAACCAAAAGTAGAATCAGGAATGTCTATTAAGTTACCATACTTCTAATTTACATAGTGACTGTTTTGGCCTGAATGGAGCAGTGACAATGAAGGAGACAATAGACTAAAAAAAAAAAAATTTTGGAAATAGAATGGACAGAAATATTTGAATAAGAAGATATGGAGGATGTTTCAGAACTAAGAAACACAATTTTGTATTCTGGCTTAGCCATTTAAGTATATGGATGTATAATTTACAGAAATGGTGGCAAAATCTACCTAGAGATATTTTTTGAAATTGCTCAACATAATTATGAATATTTAGGCATCAGAAATACATGAAATTACCTAGGGATTTTTTTTTTTTTTTAGAAGATAAAAATAATGAGTCATTATATCTAAAATCATGTTGTTATGTTGCCCAGTAGTTACAGTAGTTACTAATTACCTATGGCTTCTTTCTTTCTTTCTTTCTTTCTTTCTTTCTTTCTTTCTTTCTTTCTTTTTTAATTAAGATTAAATAAAATTTAAAAAATCACTTCCTCATATACACTAGTTACATTTAAGGGCTCAATAGCTATGTGTTTCTACTGGATACTGTATTGAATAATGTAGATTGTAGAACATTCCCATAATTACAAAATATTCTAACAGATATCATAGCATAAAACTTCTAGATTTGGGGGCTACACAAAAGAATAGCAGTTAGACATGACTAATGACCAGTACCTAGAAAGAGAGGAGAAAAATAGAAAGAAATGATGGGAAAGAAAAGAGAGAATGAGAATTTTCCAAAGGGAGAGTGGCCAATCGCATCACATGCTGAGGAAATCTCCAACAGCATTAGAATTAAAAAGGTTCTATCTCAATCTCAAAATATTTAACTGCAATTCTTCTAAGCATCACAATAAAAAAATATCAACAGGCTAGAAAATGCTTAAGTTATTGAGATATATAATTTACCAAATATATAGATATATTCTGTCTGAAAAATCTTCAGCCATTGTCAATATAATGAGAATGGTTTGCATGACATCTCTGTAACCTGGCAGCCAAGTAGAGTGGACTGGAATGCACACATGTGAACAATGATGACTTCACTGTACTAGTCAGTGGGGTCAGTAGATGCCATTGAGTGAGCATATGCACTGTGTGACTGTCACTTATAAAATGGCTGACCGATTAGTGCAACAAATCTGGATCAAATTTTGCCTTAAGCTTAAACATTCCTCCACGAAACCACTTGAGTGATTCAGAAGGCTTTCAGGGATGACGCAATGAATGCAGCAGTTCACATTATTGGAAGGCCTACAACAAACAGAACACCTGAGAATGTTAAACATGTACAGGCTTCAATCAACAAAGATTAGCAACTGACATTGTGAGAACTGGAAGCTGATCTGGGGATGCCAAAAAGAACTGTGTCCAAGATTTGAGATAGGACTTTGCACAAAATGTGTCATGGCAGCTGATTGCAATCCCAACGGAGGATTTTACTGAGTGGTTTGAACTGTGAAAGAGATGATGGGAGAACTGTGTGAGGTCCCAAGGTGCCTACTTTGAAGGGGACTGAGGCATCATTGTCCTATGTACAATGTTTCTTGTATCTTCTTCACTAAATGTATATTTTTCAGGAAAATAGGATAATTCTTGTAATTTTGCTTCCTAATTTTCCACATTTAATAACCAGTAGTACTATACATTTTAAGAAGGTGCAAAGAACAAGATATAAGCAGATCATATTTAAATATTGAAACAACAAATTTTCAAAGTCTCTTTTATTCATTCAAGCACAGTAAAATGTATGTCCAAGGGACCGTTTTCAGGAGAATTTCAAGGGTCATTAATAATGCTAAGTAGGAATAATACAGTTATTAGATTAAAAGAAGCGTGGTCCTTATTAAGTAATACCTGTTTCCTTTCTATACTTTAAAAATGTTGTTACAGTTGAGGATGAAGTTCTCATATTTTATTCTTCAAAATCCAGTTTGTAGAAAATAGATTTGAGAGACACTAAGGTATATTCCGTTTGCTTTTATTTTAGGATGAGTTTTTGAAAACATATTATATACCTCTTGTTACACATAATTGTTTTATTTCTAGAGGCTTTGTTTGTTTTTTTATTTATTTATTTTTTGTATTGGTAGTATTTTATTTCCATGTAGACTTTATACATTTCTTATTTCAATATATAATATTGAATATCTTTTCTTTCTTTAATATTTAATATAGAATTACCTTTGTAGTTGCCTCTGAATGCCTTCTTCTCCTGACATTGACCGATCTTTTTCATTTCACCCCTCTCTTTTTCAACTTCAAAGTTTGTTAATTCAATAAAATGTTTTTACATTGTAAAATTGTAAGTTTTTGATGAAATACTATTAATAAATGTGTAGAAATGAGACAAGCCAAGGAGAAAAAAAGAGGTAAGTGCATATTAATAAAACAAGCACATCCAGAAGCAAAGGCACAGATGTTTATGTGTGTGTAAATACACACATTATATATACACATTAATAAGTGCATTTAAAATCAACACAAAGGAGGATTTTGAGAAATGAAAATCAATTTCATAAGATGTATACAAGTTTTTGAAGACAAAAAAAATGCAATTAGGGTTGTGAAAACTGACTTAAGATTTATAAGCCATAATTTTAATTTTATAAAATTTGTATTGTGAAATTCATTGAAAACAGGTTATTATATTTAAATATAAACTTAGATTGGGCATGGAAGCCAATTATTAAAACTAATGAAATTATAAGATAATTTATAAAAATCATTTAAAATCAGCATGGCAAATAAAAAGTAAATGCTAAGAAAATGTCACATATAATCTTCCATGCTTATTTGACTTTGAAAAAGCTGTTTTACTTAATGAAATCTGTAAATTCTATTAAAACTTTTAATTTACTCATGTACATGATTTTTTAAAGTGGAAACTATAACCTTTCTCACTAAATACATGAGCTTTGGGATGAGAAAAGGCAATCAGAGAATGAAATAATCACAATGTCTATATGAGTTGATACCTTATTATTTTTCTTAATTGGTTTTCCCATGTTGACATGGTGTAAGAAACAGATACTGTAAAATTTGTTGTGCCAAAATGTGTTTTTTATAATGCAACATTAAATCTGAGTGAAAAGACCTAACATAGAAATATTATCTGTACAGTATTATGCGACATGTAGTAACAGTTAATATTTCTTCAGGAACTGAAGCCAATAAAGATTTTAAAATTTTCTTTCATATTTATCTTGCTGAAATTATTCAGAAAATATTAATCTGAAAAAGTCTCCTTTAGAGCGGTGTGCAGCTTTGAGTACACCACTGGATTGTATGCTGCAATGCACCCCAGCATCTCAGTCTTAGGCTCAAATCCTCTTGCTTTCCTATTACAGGTGTCTCTGGGAAAATTCCTTTTCCTTACTTTTATAATTTGCAAAGTATACAACCTGCATAATCATTGTATTAATAAAACATTTAAAAGATTTAGTGCAAAATAGTGTATGCTATTTCTCTTAAGTATATTTAAGATACAGCAGTTCTTAGCGAGAGACGCCTCAGGTGGCTCGGCCATGTCAAAAGAATGGATGCAGGCTGTATCCCCAAAGACCTCCTCTACGGCGAGCTAGCAGAAGGCAAGAGGATGACAGGGCGCCCAAAACTGCGGTTCAAAGACATCTGCAAAAAGGACATGACACAATGCTCCATCAATCTCAACACATGGGAAGTTCAAGCAGACGACCGCCTAGCCTGGAGGCTCGCGGTCAGGCAAGGTATGTCACGTGCAGAGGCTGCGCGCAATGAGGAGGCGGCCCAGAAAAGATCGAGGCGGAAGCAGCGTCAGCAGCAGCAACAACAGCCATCTGCCTTCACCTGTACCAAGTGCGGCAGGGATTGTCACTCCCGAATCGGACTGCACAGCCATTCTCGGCGGTGCAGATAGACTCTCGAGAAGCTACGCCATCGTCTCTCGAGACGGACGGCTGCCGACGACGACGATTTAAGATACATCAGAGTGATGTGATGCAATGTGATGTGAGAAGGACTCTACCAGCTGCCTCTGGCTTTGAAGATAGAGGAAAGGGCCATGAGGCAAAGAATTCCAGTGGCTTCTAGACGCTGGGAAAGGTCAGAATATGAATTCTTACCTAGAACTGCCAGAAAGGAACCAGTCCTGCCAACACCTTAATTTTTGCCCAGTGAGAACCACTTCAGATGTCTGACCTCCAGAATGTTTTCAGGACTCAAATCTACTGTGACCTGAGATATATTCCTGGATGCTTTGGTGCCTTCCAAAGCTGTGAGCTTCTTGAGAAATGGGACATGTACTTTTTTTTTTCATCTATTTACTTTTTATTAGTTTATTGGCATAACATTGGTTAATAACATTATATAAATTTCAGGTGTACAACTTCATAATACAACATCTGTTGACTATTGTGTGCTCACTACCTAAAGCTTAATCTTCTGTCACCAAATATTTGATCCCCTTTCCCTTTTTTCTTTCCTCCACCCTTTCTCCTCTGGTAATCACCAGTCTGTTATCTGTATCTGAGTTTTTTGTTTGTTTTGTTTAAAACATGTACTTCTTATTCATTGCTTGATGCTTGTTAGGTGCTCAGTAAATGCATGATGAATTGAACACATGTGCTTTCTTTCCTTCAATCGTTTAAAAAAAACCCTTAAAATACTAGGACTTTGATTGTTATGGTAGTCATGTGCTCACTAGAGGACATACTCTATGTGTGTGTGAGAGAGAGAGAGGGAGAGGGAGAGAGAGAGAGAGATGTTTTGTACATATTTAACTTAACTAAGTTGTTGAATTGCCTTTTAGGTTGTGTAAATAAAGGTATGAAATCAGTCCCTGCTCATGAGAAGTTTTGCAGTCTAGTTGGCAAGAGAAAACAAACTTGGATCAGTTAGTGCCAATTATTTTTTAATTGTTGAAGTTCTAAGCTATATGATATTAACTAAGTACCATAAAAAGCAGAGAAGGAAAACTCTGATTCCAAAAAACCTCCGCTGCCTTGCGGCATACCTCTTCAGGGGAAAGGCTAAGGGAGTAAACCCCGACAGAAAATCCGGAGCCGGAGTCCCTAAGGCGGTTTGACGTTGTAGTCAACACTGGCAACTCCTGCGGCGCACCTGAAGCCAAGCTGTATTGACTCCGTCTTTCCCTTGGACCCTTCAGCTGCGAAGAGAGGGGGGGTCTGCTGCATGGGCAACAGCAGACCCTCCATATCACCCTGCCCAGGCTCTGTAGCTTCAGCTTCACTGGAGAGGACACTCCAGCGTCATCATAAGATGTCGATTCAACACGGGAGGAGACAGATACCGTGTCACTCCCGAGTCGGACTGCACAGCCATTCTCGGCGGTGCAGATAGACTCTTAAGAAGCTACACCATCGTCTCTCGAGATGGACGGCTGCCGACGATTTAAGATACATGCAGATAAGTTGGTAGAGTTTGATATTAGCCAATTATTAAACAGGAATTTTCTTTAGACTAGTGTATTTTTGTGTTGGTTACTATTATTAGTAACAAAGATGCTTGTAGTTAGTGTCTACACTATTTTTGGAAGACACACTTGTAAGTAAGAGTGAAGACAAAATATTTTCACAAGATAAAGTTATGTTAACAGTGTGAAATATTGTGAACATTTAAAATATATGATAAAATGATCAAGCAAATAAGTTTAACTATATTTATTACATTTTTTATTCCTGAAGTTTCATCTCTTTTTTAACTGGGAAGAAAAAATTATTAAACAGAATCTCACTGAGATGTAATTTTTCAGACTGAAATTTGATCTGAATGAGCCAGCACACCAAGTTTTCTTTAGCTGTTTTTCCAAAACAACTGTTCATTGTCATTTTATATTCATCAAGCAATCCAATTTAATACCGTAAACAAAAATATAAACTTGTAAAGGTATATGCATGTACATTGTTGTTGTGGCTATCTGTATATGAAACAATATTTTTCTACTAAATAAAATATCCTCATTATCTTTAGTGCTTAAATGACTTTTTATTCTTTGTTATTTGAATAATACATATATATAAACTAAAGAAATGTATGAATTACAACATAATTATATGTCCTTACTTTTTATAAACGGTGAAATGAAGAATACACTAATTTTTGATATCTCTGAATAACAATGTTTCATTTATACATATGTACTTGAGGGTATTTATATGACCTATAATTTCTGTGAAACATCAATCTGAATTCTTAGATTAATCATTCATTTTTTAGTCAACATTATTTTTTAATTTCTTTTTCTAAGTATATTTTATTGATTATATTGTTACAATAGTTCCAATTTCTTCCCCTTTGCTCCCCTCCGCCCAGCACCCCCCTTCCCCAACAATCCCCTCCCCAAGTCCATGCCCATGGGTCGTACATACAAGCTCTCATGCCTCACCCTTTCATATATTCTTCTTTTTTTAAAAAATAATTAATTAATTAGTTAAATATTTTAACAATAAAAAATAACAATCCCTCCCTCTCAGACTTAAGACCCTTTACAATCTTATAAAGGACAATGGGCGAAGGTCTCGAGCTCCTCTAGCTGCCTCAAGCTGGACATGGTCATCGTCCTACCTACCCTTGGGTCAAGAAATCCCTAATAAGAGTGGGGGTGTGGAAGGGAGGGTGGCCTTCCCACAAGGGGAAGGATCGTGCAGACTCCAGGTTGGTTGGCTGTCTCTGGACAACGGCATGCTTGGTTTAACAGGCTGGCATCCTTGTTGTATTCTGGGGGCAACAGGGTTAAAGGACATCATTCAATCCGTAACCACTAGATGACAAAAGACAGGTATTAATTTTTCAATGTCCCACATTAGGGAAAAGAAGGGCTTCTTTGGAGGAAGGTATGCCAGGTACATCTCACCTGTCCAAAACCCTTTTGCCCGTTATACTTAGTTTGGACTGAGGGAAATATTTTAGGTTTCCCCCCTCTCAGACCTCTGGGCTCTTTCTGTCCAAGCCATTAGGATAGAAAAGAGAAACCAATTTTAAAGTGAAGCCCACAGACCACCCCGTTCTTCACCAACCCAGCCACTTAGTTCAGCCAAACCATTGAGTCTCAGGAGGCAGCAATGCAGACAGGATTAAGTGAGGCCTATACGTACAGACAATCACTCAGGTGATGAGATTGTCGGCTTATGCCCTTTGAAAACAGAAAACACATGTTAATTTATGTAACATAACCCACATACAAGTCTCTAAATCTGTAGGACTATCTTATCGGAAAGACATCCAGTTGCAAGGCATTTGATATTCTTCTTGCCTGTAAATTAAACATCTTTGATAATGCCACAGACATAGTTTAACTTTCAAATGAAAACAAATTTTAAATGAAAAGAAACTTTAAAGATGCTTAGCTGCACTACTTTATAGTCTACCACTGGGCATTATGATCTTCCTTGAATCGTGATTTTTCTCCCTAAGATTACCCTTCTTGTCATTAAAGGGACTGCATTAAGTTCATTTTTAATTTATCCTGTTCATTTGCATAAACACAACAAGAGCAGCAAATGTTCACTTATGATCTTTAGTTCTGCTTTGCTGGAACTTACGCAAGGAACATTTAGGGTGACCTTCAGTCTGCCCTTCAGGGCACAGAAGCTGAGCCACATACCTGGCATTCAGCCTTGCCTGTAAACACCTGTCTTTTCCAGGTCTTCCTGGTTTTCCATTGTGCCTTAGTCAACATTATTAAGAGTTTATACTCAAGCTCTGTAAAGTTTCAAATAGGTATGCTTAGGGAAAAAATGATTCATGTTGACAAACTGTACACTTTGAATACAGTATTTTGTTACTGTCACATTTTACATAATGGTTTAAGAAATTATCAGTAATAAAATTAGCATCAAAAAGTGATGGTACTATTTTTATGAGAAAGTCAGGTGTTATTGGTGGAAAACAAGTACTTAAGTGTCAAGGGGAAAACGATTTCCTGAAACCTGCTGGGAACGATGGGACTCTATGGAGAATTTTACTGATGATATAAAATCAAGGGGCGTCCCCTCCTGACTTTGCAATGCCCCATCTCTGTCCATTCCACCATAGAAAAGGTCAAATCTTCAGTAGGGCCAGTATAGTGGCCACTGCTCAGAGATTCTGCTCCATATTCAAGTGCAGTCCAGTCCAGCCTGGAGTAGCTTGGTGTGTGTTCCCAGCTGCAGTCCATTGCTGTGCTGTGGTATTCAGGCTCACCTCTGAAACCTGTGTGTAGAGTACCCATGGCCATGGGCTTGCTGCTGGTAAGGCCACTTGGTTATGGAGAAAAGACAGGGGAGTGCCGAGGGGGCTAGCACATCCCCAAGGTGGGCAAGAAAGAAAGAGAGAGAGCTTCTTTGTTGCCCTGAGATTAATAGCTTGGGTTTGTGATGGACCAGCTGTTTTTCAAAAGAAGCAATATACTTCTCAAGCTTTCTCAGGCTTTGAACGGGTCCATACCCCCTAGTTAGACTGACAGGTCTCTATTGTCAAGCATGTCCCCCGATGCCTCTCAACAATTCTATGCCTGAGCAGGAAAAGGAGGAATGCTAATCCCCTGGGTGGAGCAATGAGGTAATCCCCTGGGAGAAACTGCAGCTTCCTAATGGAGCAAACAGGCTCAGCTCCCCAGTTTATTTAACTCAATGTCTAAGTACCTTCAGACCCCTTTTCTAGCCAAATACCTACAGTAACATGTGTAACGAACTCCTTGTATTTGGATGTAGAATCTTCTAGTCAGATATTTTTAAACAAACAAACAAATAAGTAAATGGAGCCTTTTTCTTCACAGTCCCTGGTTCCTTTTCCCAAGGCCACTAAGAAGCAAATAGAAATTGACTACTTCTGAAGAGGATCCTAAAGAAAGATCTAAAATGGTCTCACTTACTGTGGGACGAACGTTAAATCACCCACTCTCGATCAAGACTTACAGAATGTCTTCTTTTGCATAGGTTAAGCATGAACAAAATACAAAGAAACAACATAATAACTCTGTAAACGTACTGTAGGAAGCAATGGTTTTAAAACTTTATGGTGCCTAAAAATCATTGGTTCAAATCCCTGGATGCCATCCTTGGAGATGCTGATTCAGTTGGTCTAAAATGGGATCAATGGTTTGTATTTCAAGTAAGCTTCCTGATACTGATGCTCTCAGCCTGTGGTCTGCACTGAGGAGTGCTGTACCACGGAGCAGAATGCCAGATTTAGGACTCAGCCTGGAAGATGTTACTCACGGAACGGAAGAAAAGTTTGCACATTTACTTCATGTTCATAGAACAACTTAAGTATAAGAGCTTAGTAAAATGTGAACTCAAAAGAGAGTAAGTATGAGATGAGGAAGATTGTTTCTTTTTATAATTGTTTTCTTTTTTTCTTTTTTTTACTTTTTAATTATAGCTGACATTCAATATTATTTAGTTTCAGGTAAGATATTTTTCTAAGAAAACAGGTTGAGGACTTAATTTTCTCAATTGATTAATTAATGTGACATGTTTTTAACCTTTGTTGGGTTAGTATTTTAAAGCTCTTTGGGTGGATGTTTTAAAAAAAAATGTTAAATCTTTGAGTGTAAAATAACTGGTTTGAATTGCAATATTTTCTGAGAGTAAAGAGGCAACATGCTCGTATTATGCTTATATTTTATAGTGACAACTGATCTTTATATTCACATAAAACAAATCTTTAAATTTTTATAGTTTTAAATAACAAATAAAATGTTCGATGTGCAAAAATAAGACTATATGAATAATAAAAGTGAAATGGAAATACAATTTTATATATATATATATATATATATATATATATATATTGCTATTCAGGGATAATGAAAATTAATGGATTTTTCATTTCACCATTTATAAAAAACAAGAATATATAGTCCTAAGAAAGGCTCATTAGTATATTGGTCCATATGTAATATAGTCTATATATTATTTAAATAATTCTTTGTGAATAACATTATGTGTAAGCACTGTACATATTTTACCTTATTTGGTAATTAAAAACATATCAGAAATACTATTATATTTTTAAATAACAAAAATAATTTCTACAGTCAAAATAACATACTATTAATAAAATATTAATAATTCCTAAATGTTAACATCCATGTTAAACTTTATTTAATAGAGTAAAAACTTTTCTTTACAATTGGTTTATCTAAGTAATTAAAACTATGCTGCATGCTATCATTATGTCTGTTAAACCTTTTTCAATTCTGAAAGTGCATTTCTTGGTAATGATATTAAGCTCTTGAAGACAAATGAGTTGATAGCATTTGCCATATCTGGAACTTTTAAAATGTGTACTCCTGGTGTTATTTTGCTACTTTTCTCTAACCTTGCTTACCTAGAAAATAAAAGTTGTATTTACTAGTTTGCTTAAATTCACATTTAAAAATTTTGACAATAATACATCATATATGATACTATGTCAATTGGTTTACAACAGAGAGCAACTGATATTTTTGTCTCATTATTTGTGTCTTAAGTAATTCTTTAGAAAGACACACTATTCTCTTGCTTGTGACAAAAAGTAGTCTATTTAATATGGAGTTAGCCCTATATAAATTTTTAATCCTTAAGCAAATATTCAACTGTTGGATTTAATACCATTTGATACACCTGTCAGAAGCAATCTTCCATTAGCTTTTCAAAACGATTTAGTGATTTCTTATTTATTTGTCATTCTCCGACTAATGAATTGTAAGGGTAAATGATCTGTGTCACTGTTATGATCATGTTAAATTTGCACTTATTAAGTGCAGCACAGGGTGCAGAATGGTGAGCGATTTCAGTTCAACAAAATCACTAGAGAAATTGAAATCTGGAATTTTATGACTTGCAGGTCCTGGAGGAATTACAAAGTGCACCTGGAGGGATCACACAGGGAGGTCCAGGCAGGGTGCAGGCAGAGAGGGAGGCAAAATTTGAGGCACCTGCCTTAATTATGACTCATAGGTGGAGTGTTTGTTTGTTCCTGAGCTAAGCCTGGATTACTCAATTTAAACCAAGGGTAGGTTTTGATAAAATACCTGGGGATCTTAATTTAGGGGCACACAAGGGGAAGGACTGAGAAGAGGGGAGACTGTCTATCACAAAGTCAGTTGTGGGAACCACATAAGAAACTTACATTTGCTTGTGACTGTGGGCTGTTATCTAGGGTATGTGATCTCAATGGGGTGGAGGCGGACAAAGAGGGAAAAGTAGAAACAAATATAACAGTATAATCAATAAAATATAATTAAAATAAATACATAAATATAATTTATATATTTCTCCCACTTAACAGTTCTCCAAACAATGTATATTTAGGGGATTATCTACTTTTAATAGATTGACTAGAATTATCAGAAATATTCTATTCTGCTCTTTGGGAAAGTCATTCTTTAAGAAATTATTTTTCATGTAGTGATAGATCTGTTAGATTTTGTACCTCTATGACACTGAAGTTTGATAAAATATTTTTAAGAAAATTATATATGTATATATATATATATATGTCTTCAATTTTATTTTCAAAATGTGACACAAATTAGTCACAGTATTATTATGTTTCCATCTTTCAATGTTTTTATTTCTTTCTTGTTATATCTTATTTTGAATATGTGGTATTTATTTGTTATTTTATGATTAGGTGATTTGATGGTTTTGTTTAGTTTTTAGTATATTTAAATATAGGACTTTTTCCTATTATTACTTTCTTTTTACTGTGATCTAATTTATTGTTATCTGATTTAAAATGCATTAATCTTTCTTTTTCTTTTTTATGGTTACTTAATTGTTCTTCATTTACCATTGATATTAAGTGGCTAATGTACATACATGTATACACACACTTACATATATAATGTATATGTATATAGAGTTTATATAATCTAGTATACACTATTCACATATATTTAAATACAATAGAATGTATGAATAATATATAATGCATATAACATTGATATTGTTTCTAAGGATTTAAATAAATCTCTGAGTATGATAAGTATATATCATTAATTTAGAAAACACTGTAATTTCAGCTTTCACCTGAGTTATTATTTATTTATTTTTTTAGTTTCTTGTTGTTGTTGTTAGGTTTTATTTGTTTTGTTTGTTAGGCTTGTGTGTGTTTTAGTCTGTGTGTATGTGAGTGTTGGGGGGTATGGTCATTCAAGTGTGTGTTTTTTGGTTTTAATCCAAGGTAGTCAGAAAATGCTTTTCATATGTTTTCTTTCCAAAATATAATAAATTTGCTGTTTTTCTTTTTTTTCTTTGCAATATATTGTAAGGAAAAATTCATGTTTTTTTATTGTACCTGTCAAGGATGTATGAATTTTTAAGGATTATAGATTTTGATACACATATTTAATAGTATACTTTATATTACTATTTAGATTTATTTATTTATTTGTTATTACCAAATGTTTTGTGACTACCTTTTTCCCTTTAACATAAGAGAGCTTTTAAAATCTGTAATTGATACATACAAAATTAAATTTTCTTATATAGCCTATATTCTTCTGTATTTTAAAAGCTTCTATGGTTTTTGGTGTATAGCTACAGCTAACATTTATAATGTCTTTGTAAAGTATATTCCTTATTCAGAATTTTAAAATAAATATTAGTAAAATTAATAAAACTTTAGGAAGTCTGATTACATGAAATACATTGGAAAGAAGCAAAACACAGGTGTAGAAAACATAAAAAACATCTAAAACCATAGTCACGCAACACTATAGTAAAACTTAGAAATCATTGAATCAATGGTAGCTTGACCGAAATATAAATGTTGACAAATAAAAAGCCGACTATAATTCATCATAAGGAAATAGTCAAACTTTGTAAACTCAAGCAAATTATTTTTTTCATCCAGCCCTCCAAATTTTCTTATCTGAAAAATAATAATAATTTGCCATCAATTTCACAAGATTTTTGTAATAAATAAAAGAGTTTGTATATGGAATTGTTTATAACAGATTGGCATATTTTAAGTGGTGTATACATATATGTTGATATTTTATTATAATATTTATTTTAAATATTAAGTAGCTATAATTTATAAAAACTAGAAACAAATTATTATATACATTACATTTAAAGTTTCCAATAAGATTTATTATATATATTTTTTTTTATTTATGGCTTTCTAAATTTGGAAAAAATACAAAAATCTGTCTTTTTTATTTTTATGGGGTCAGCAATAAATTTTTTCTCAAAATTAATGTTAGTATTAAGAAAACAAGTTTAACTAATCTTTTAAAAATGAATAAATGCAATTTTTTTAATATTAGCAAATTACATAATATACCATAAGGTAATGTACTGTGTTCAACATAATAATTAAAATATAACAATAATAAGCAGTATAAAAATTGATACAATTAACTAAGTTCCAGTCCATTAAGCCATAAATTTAATGGTGGTTCAATATAAGTTATATACTAAAAATAAATAAAAAATAAAAATAAATGGAGATTGTTAATACCCTCAAGTTAATTACTCACAAATCAATATATAAATATAAATTCAGTTGAAAGTTTGCAGATTATGTTAAAAGAGTTAACATTCTTAGGAGATAAGAATTAGAGAAATTGACACCATAGAATGGTTAGGAACACAAAATGTGCAGTCAACTTCTTGGGTTTAAATTTTGAACTGCAACCTTGCAACACCTCCCTTAGTTACAAAGTGAACATAATGTTGATGGTGAGGGTTTAAATTCTAACAGGATTTAATGAGAAATAGTTGGTTAAATGAATTGTAAAAATCCTAGAACAATGCTTGGCACATAGTCAATACAGACTCGTCGGCAGCCGTCCGTCTCGAGAGACGATGGTGTAGCTTCTTAAGAGTCTATCTGCACCGCCGAGAATGGTTGTGCAGTCCGACTCGGGAGTGACACGGTATGTGTCTCCTCCCGTGTTGAATCAACATCTTGCGATGACGCTCGAGTGTCCTCTCCAGTGAAGCTGAAGCTACAGAGCCTGGGCAGGGTGATATGGAGGGTCTGCTGTTGCCCATGCAGCAGACCCCCCCTCTCTTCGCAGCTGAAGGGTCCAAGGGAAAGACGGAGTCAATACAGCTTGGCTTCAGGTGCGCCGCAGGAGTTGCCGGTGTTGACTACAACGTCAAACTGCCTTAGGGACTCTGGCTCCGGATTTTCTGTCGGGGTTTACTCCCTTAGCCTTTCCCCTGAAGAGGTATGCCGCAAGGCAGCGGAGGTTTTTTGGAGTCAGAGTTTTCCTTCTCTGGTGTGCCCTGACTGGAAGATCGAACCAGCGACACTTAGCTCGCAGGCCGACGCTCAATCCACTGAGCCAAACCAGCCACGGTTAGGCCATAGGTACAGGATATAAAATGTATTAGTGCTATTAAACAGTGATGTTAATAGTATAGAACAAGTAAAACTATTTGGTGAAAGAGATTACAAACACCTCAAAATACTTCTAATTTGTATGCTTGCATTTAGATCTATTCCCTCCACACCCACCCCTGCTCCACATTACTTCTTTTGCTAATGGCTACCCAGGGAGTTTTTACCTTCAGTTCAGTAACATTAGTTGCTGAACTACCATTTGATAATTTGTTAAACTAGCATTTGATAATACTATGCCATATGAATGAGAAGCATCATAATGTATCGTGAACAAAATCATTAGTGCACATATATTTAGTTTTTGACACGTGAATAATGGCAAATAAATTATCTTACTCTCTTGTTCTTAATTCTTGGTGACTTTTTTGAAATAAAATAAAATTTTTATTTCCAAATCCGGAGTTCAGTATAAAAAGAACATATGCATTCTAAGAAAACTATTTTAAAGAATGTTAAATTCATTGTGTCTCAAAAAATTACTTTTTTCCCTTTAGAAAAAAAATGGTCTTCTGTATCAAAAAAAAAAGTTTGAAGGCATAAAATAAAATTTTAAAAAATTCTCTAGGAGTTTGTGATAGAGATATTGATTAAGCATAGATATTTCCCAGCCCCATTTTGGTTAGATTAATTTTTAAAAATTGAATTCTACATAATAGGATGAGGGTGGAAAAGATGTATAACACTTCCAAGCCATAAAACCATTATACCGTCCCATAATCACTTTCCCTATTCCTCAGTGACTATAGTGGCCACGTATCTTACGATCAAAGAGGCCACAGTTATTTGATTAATTTGAGAAAATCTAAATACTGTATCTAGAGAAATACCATCAAGGATTATGGCTAAATTTGTCTTGGAAAGTGATGTGAAAGAGAAATCAATTAGCTACAAAGAGCTAATGTTAATTACGGTACACAATTCTGAGCCATCTAATCTGACAGAGCAGTAATGTGCAGCATTCCCAAAAGTGTTTAACAAGGAAAATCATTTAAAATATATTTAAATACTTTTATGTTGACTAAAACATTAATAAGTGTATTTATTGGAAGATATAGTTCCAACTTCTTTTTTTGGATAATTTATATTTTAGGTAGAATCCCTTTCCCTCTTGCATAAATTACATTGATAGTGTAAAAATGACACTTAAAATTTGATATCTTTAAAATGAAATAAAGTCAAAGGTATAAAAGAAACAAATTGAGTACGTAGGTAGTTTGTATGAACTGTTTTTATTTTATTTTTATTTTGTCTTACCCTAATATAAATAGCTATCATTTTGTAGCATATTATTTTCATAGAGACGTCCCCTAAATACTCTATTTTTCACATATATTTGATTAGATAACCTAATGTTTAAGAATGAGAATTTTGTATGAACAATACATTCCACAACAGTGCTTCTTTTAAGAGGAATTTGCCCCAATGCGTCTGATATATTAGGGAATATTTTGAACATAAGGCTAATTTCACATTTGCTTATGTGTTATTTCATCTGCAACTATCACTTGGTTATCAGAGAAAATTCCACCATGCAGAATTGAGCCTTCTAGGAATACACAAAGGCACACACACACACATACACACAAACACACATACACATAGCATCGAACTACTGCTTCCTTCAGTTCATCGTTCTGTGCTGTAAGCTATGCTTGTTCACATCTGGTGTTATAACTTAACCTCTAATGTCAGATAATCCTCCAACACTTATTTATATTATTTATAAATGATAACTAAGGCTATAACCCCTTTGATATTCACTTAAACTTTTCTAGGCATTTCCAAGGAAAAATACTGTATCATATTTATGCATTTAACTTCTTACATGTGTAAAGCTGTGTGCTATCATTTTAAGGTTACTACAAATTTGTGTTTGTGTCACTGAAAATGTTTTTTATATTATTTTACTTTATATTTCTTTTCTTTTTTTGTTTTACTGTTTAGTTCCCTTATATTCCCCCCCCCCCGCCCCCCAGCAATCACCACACTATTGTTCATGCCCGTGAGTCCAAAATGTTTTTGGTGCATTTCCCCTTATTTATTTTTCCTCTGCACAGTTGTGCATAGTGGGGGGACCTTTAGGATCATATATTATCATATTGTGTAATTGGCTGTAAACACTGACTTTGTTCATATGGCATAGAGAGAGTGGAAATCATCAGTTAGCCTGACAAGATGAATAATTGAGACTTGATTAAGGAAATTCTAATATAAGATTTTAAAAATTGAATGATGGGAATAAGATAGTACTACTTACTTAGAAATACTTAACTATAATATCAGTGGTTCTAGAGCTGACTTTGTTTCCCTGGATCCTTCCTTGGTCATTCTCAGATCCTGAAATTTCTCAATATTTCAAGAAGCTACAGAATTTTTTTTCAGATGGCTCTGTTAAGAAGACTTCCTGATGAGCATATATTTTTCTATAACCTCAAAATTCAATGCACAATGTATGTATGTGTTAATATGTGTATAACATACTGAATACAGAAAGGTGTGATGTCAACAAGCAAGTTAGTTTGAAGAGTTGAGAACACCAATCATTCCGAATTAGGCTATATTCTAACGACCACATTGAACTTCAGCTATCTCTTTAAAGATCCTATTTTGAAATATAGCCACATACTGAGGTGATGGAGGTTATGAATTTGTGCATGGGGGGTGCAAAAGTCAGCCCATTGCATGCCTTCTAAATATGCCATGATAGTGATTACTTTTGGAACAAATTACTTTTTTTTTTTTGCCCACCTTTCTTATATTATCATTTTAGATCACTGTCCCTTTTCTTATTTTGTTCAAGCCACACAACTTTCTTTGTTCCAGAAAAAGATCAAGATGTTTTGTTAATGCAAGCAAACTTTTAAATTTTGCTTCCTCTTTCTAGAGTGTTCTTTCAACAATATTTTTGCAAAGATGGCTTCTACTTATCTTTCATATTAAATGTTATTATGAAAGAAGGTTTCCTTGAATTGTTCTATTTTTCTCAATATCATTTTATATTTATGGTCTATAAATTTGTAGACTAAAGTATGACCATTTTTTCTATGTTGTTTGTGAATATGTCACAAATAATGTGTACTTTCTTTTACTGGAAATATGTATTAGTTTTGGTTCTCTAGAGAAAGAGAACAAATAGAATGTGTATATAAACATAAGACTATTTATTATAAGGATTTGGATCACACAATTATAGAAGGTGGCCTGTCTTAAATTTGTATTGCGGTCCAGCAACCTAGAGACTCAGAAAGGCTGATTCAATTCAATTTTGAAGACTATCAATGAAGAATTATTTTGTACTTGTTTTATCAGGCCTTCAACTGATGAGGCCTGTCAACATTATGGAAGACAATCTGCTTTATTCAAAATACACTAATATAAATATGAATTTCATTAAAAGTCTTACTATAAAACATAGAAGAATGTTTGGCCAACTATTTGGGAACTGGGGCCCAGCCAATTTGACAAATAAACTTATTCATGTCAGGGTCCAAGTTCTGTCATTATACATAAGATCACCTTTACCTATTATGATGATGTGGTTTAGGTCTATTCTACCCATATAAATTTTTCTTCATTTTTTGTATTTGGATTAAAGAGGGTATGAAAGACATGTATAGCTATTTTCATTTTTTTCTTGCATCTCCTACAGGTTCAGATTTGTAAAATTCGGAACTGTGATGGTTTTTATATGAATAATTGGTAATAAACACTGTATAAACTTCATGTGAATATTGTGTTATTCAATCTATTTTTCTGGGACAATATGAAATTCTTATGTTAAAAATGCAAGCTAATTCAAAAGTATTTTTGCACTTCTGTAGTTTCTTTCACTTTTGTGAAAATATAAAAAATGCTTGCAACTGGATGATTCAAAATTAGTTCTAACAATAATTGATCAGATAATGTATGAGATGAAAGATCTTCACACTAAAACTATAAAACACTGATGAAGAAATTAAAGACAATGTATATAAATGGAAAGATAGGGTAATGGATCAAAAAATTAATTTTGTTAAAATGAATCTATTGATTCAATGAGATTCATGTCAAGATTCCAAAGGCATTGTTTACATAAATTTAAAAAAAATCTTAAATTTCATATAGAAGCACATAAGATCCTGAATAGCTAAAGCAATCCTGAGAAAAAATCAAAGATAGAGGCATCATACTTCCTGATTTCAGTAGATATTACAAACCTGTTGTAATCAAAATAGTATAATATTAGCATAAAATCAGACATACAGAACAATGTAACACCTAGGTAGCACAGAAATGAACCCATGCTTATAGAGTCAATAAATAGCAGACAAGAGTGTTAAGAACACTCAATGAAGACAAGATACTCTCTTCAGTAATGGTACTGGGAAAATTAGATATTCATATGAAACAGAATTAAACAAGATACCTCTCTTACACCACTCATAAAGATTCCTAGAGTTGGTTTAAAGACTTAAATGTAAGACCTGAACCATAAAACTTCTAAAAGAAAATAGAGGGAAAAACATTTTGACGTGGGTGTTGTTGATGATATTTTTAATCTAACACTAAAAGTAAAAGTAGAATAAGTAAATAGGACTACACCAAGCTAAAAAAATGTCTTCATTACAAAAAGCACCATACACAAAATGAAAAGGCAACCTACAGAATGGGAGAAAATATTTGCAAACCATACATCTGATAAGGGGTTGATATCCAAAATATATGAGAAATACATACAATTCAATAGCAATAAAAGAAATAAATTTAAACAAATAGGAAGATGACTTGAATAGATATTTCTCTAAAGAACTTATTCAAATGGTCAACAAGTGCATGAAATGCTTGCTACTCAATTTCACTACTCATTATAAAAATTCAAATTAAAACTACAATATGAAAACACCTCACAATTGTTAAAAGGACTATCATCAGAAAGATAATAGGTGTTAAGCTGATAAGAACAGATATCTTACACTTGATCTTAGCAAATGATGAGAAGTCAGTCAGAGAAAGACAAATGCCAAATGATTTACTGATTTGTGGAATCTAATGAACAAAATGAACTGACAAGCAAAATAGAGACAGATTCCTAAAGAGCAGGTTGACAGCTTTAGGGAGAAGAGGTTTGGGGGGAGGGGTGATTTAAGCAAAGAAAGAGAGAGAGAGAGAGAGAGAGAGAGAAACCTTACAGTTATGTACAGCAGAGTGGTGATTGAGGGTGGGGCGGATGAGGAGAGGTGGAGGAGAATATAGGGGCGAGAAATGATGATGGAAGGAGACATGACTTGGGGGAGGGGGTGAACACACAGTGCCGTGTACAGATGATGTGCTGTGGTTGTGCAGCTGACCTGAACCCTGCATAATTCTGTTAACCTTTGTCACCCCATTATATGCAATAAAAATGTAAAATAAAAAGAAAGAAATAATACATGCTGGCAACGATGTTAATAAAAGAGAAAGGTTCTGCACTATTAGTGGGGATTTAAATTGATGCAGTCACTATAAAAGAATAGTTTGGAGGTTCCTCAAAAATAAAAATCAAGGTACTATATAGTCCAGTAATTCCACTTGTGGGTATCTATCAGAAGGGAATGAAAACACTAACTCAGAAAGATATGTGCATTCCTATACTCATTGCTACAATAACAAGACCTGCAAGCAATCTAAGTGTCCAGTGTCCACCAACAAATCGATGGGGGATTTATCATGTAAATTTCAAAATCTCTGGTGGATCTAAGAGGAGGGATTGAGCAAAAATAGAAGAAAAACAGAAATAATTCATGGATAGGGACAACAGTGTGGTGATTGTACTGGGGTAGGCAGGAGGGTAGAAGCGGAAGATGCTTTGGGGGGATAAATATAATGGTAAAACCCAATTTAAGAAAAAATTAAATTGCTTCTTGATGTTGATAAAAAGCATTTAAAGTAATTGATAACAATTTTTTCTTAATTAAAAAAAGTCACATAAGAAATAGAAATAGTCGTTAACTTCCCAAACTATGAGAAGGAAAATGCTAATAATGCAAAAGAGGTTAGAAATAAAATACAGTTAAGGAAATGTGGGATATAGAAAGCATATATGAGAACCCAGCTTCAATTGCCAAAAAGAACAGGATGTTGGAGAAAAATACAGTATCTTTAATGATACAATAAAATAAAACGGTCACAAAACCAAACTACAGAACATTAACAACTCTTACAACACTCTAGCATCTGGAATCAAATTAGGAAAATATATATCTTTTTCATGATTCTCAGACCCCCAGCAGAAACCCTAAGTGGACTTCTCATTAACAGGGCAAGGGCATCTCGGGATATGAATATGCCAAGGGGGTAGGGGGTTGGCCCGCAGAGACTTTATCACACACCACATTAAAGCAAGGGAAGATAATTTAGATACAGAACTGTGCTGAAGAGCCCTTTTATTTTCCATAACCTACTTCCTTGTAGGGAGCCTAAGGCAGTGAGGAGGGCAAAGAAGCCAGCGACCACAAAATCACAGCCGAGAGACTCTATCGTATAACTTAGTTTGGTGTCAAACTAGCCCATTAAATTTAATAAAATTTAGGTATATGTCTTTGCATATTAATAATGATAGTATGGACAGGGTGTTTGGGAAAATGATCAAAATGTATTAACTAGTTCAGCTCATTCTGAATTAAGAATTAAGAATATAAAATACTGGACAAAAAGAAAAAGAAAAACTATTTTATAAAGGATGCTGTAAAAGAAAATGCATTCTTTAGTGAAAAAACAGACTTCAAAAAGTTGGCGTTTTTATAGTTTTTTTTTTTTTTTTAATAGCAAACCTGGGTGTTCCACTACCCTGTACACTAATAAGAGATTGGTTAAGTGCAGAAAAGTTATACACATAGAAAAGTCAATTCCAACATTGATTGAAAAAGATAAATAAAAAATAAGAAAAATATATAAAATCCATTACCAGACTATGTATTGTGGAATAATGTGAAGCAATTAAAATAAAGAATTATATTTATACCCCCCCAGGAAAGGTCATAAATATGAAGTAATGTAGTCAGTTTTTAATTCAGAGTAGAGGTTTCTCACAAAATTGCAATGTATTTTATAATAAATCTCCCTAAGTGTCCTAAATATTTCTACAAGGCTTTTGAATTTCTTACCTGAATTTTATCTATCATTAATATTTCCTAACTAATATGTATTTGGTAATTGTTATTCAACAACGATTATTAGTTACAAACATGAGTTACAAGCATTTGTTGAGGACTCATAATACTGAGCAAGGACTAATGAAACTGGTTCCTGAGCACTGAACTATGTTTTAACTCCTGTACAGTTTTCTCCTTACCGTGGGACTGGGTTCAACTCTGATCCAGTAAAGCCTCTAAATCCTTAAATACTTCCTTTTCCAGAATTATTTCAAAAGCCTTATACTTACTCTTGTACACTTCAAGCAATATTGCAGGGATCTCAAAGAGAGAATACATTTTCCTTACTAAATGGTTGCAAGATCAGTGCATATTAAATTCCCTAATTTATTCACAGTCCAGACAATTATTATATATATATATACACATACACACATACTTGCAAAGACGGGGCAGGGCTGGGAGAGAGAGGCTTTCTATCTGGAAATTAATTTAAAATGTCATTGGTTCTTTTGGTCCTACAATGAACTGTGCATTTTTGTATGTAAATAAAGTACAGACTAAAAAGTTTGAGTACCGTTGTATACCCCATAGGTATTTTGCAGTAGAGAAATAAGAATTAGAGGGAAATCTTCAGCTAACCTAAAAATTCTCAATTAGACAAGTAAAGTGTCTTCTACAGGCATTGAGAAAAAAATACAACAGATTTAGAATTGAAACTATGGGGAATATTTTTTTAAGCGTTTTTAGATGAGAGGGGGTCATCCAGAAGCAATAAGAATGTAGTAAGGCCAATAGCCAATAGCACTACACTGACCACTGTTAAAAAAAAAAAAAAAGGAAAGCAGCTCAGAAGCAGAGAAAGTAGAGTGTGTTGTTTAATTGTTAGATATTGGCATAGTGGTACTGATACAGAGAGATCTGATCAAGATCACTGGGGAGAAGTAGGAGTGGCCATAGGAGACTTTGCTAAGGCGCTGAAATGCAATCTTGGACGGGATTGGCTGAGAAGCTGAATGCCCCCTGAGCCAATGGAAATAAAAACCGGGCTGGCTCTTCGCCTCAGGAGTTTTTCTGGTTTCTAAACTGCCTTAATCTCTGGCTCTGGCTCAGGCTCTCAGGCTCTTTGTCCTTGAGGGTGTCTGGATGATCAGGCTGCAGCTGCCTGCATGTCCCAAGGGATGGTATTTGGGATGGGAAGGAACTCTGGGTAGAGCCTAGGTTCAGGCTAGCCTGGCTAAGGGTGGTAGGGTTATTTACGGGGTGTTCTGGAGGGAACAGGCTCTGAGGTGGGAGCCTGCTATTCTTCCAAATTATGTAGCTTTTATATCTTATGTTAGCCTGGCTGGTTTGGCTCAGTGGATTGAGCGTCGGCCTGCGAGCTAAGTGTCGCTGGTTCGATCTTCCAGTCAGGGCACATCAGAGAAGGAAAACTCTGACTCCAAAAAACCTCCGCTGCCTTGCGGCATACCTCTTCAGGGGAAAGGCTAAGGGAGTAAACCCTGACAGAAAATCCGGAGCCGGAGTCCCTAAGGCGGTTTGACGTTGTAGTCAACACCGGCAACTCCTGCGGCGCACCTGAAGCCAAGCTGTATTGACTCCGTCTTTCCCTTGGACCCTTCAGCTGCGAAGAGAGGGGGGGGTCTGCTGCATGGGCAACAGCAGACCCTCCATATCACCCTGCCCAGGCTCTGTAGCTTCAGCTTCACTGGAGAGGACACTCCAGCGTCATCGCAAGATGTCGATTCAACATGGGAGGAGACAGATACCGTGTCACTCCCGAGTCGGACTGCACAGCCATTCTCGGCGGTGCAGATAGACTCTTAAGAAGCTACACCATCGTCTCTCGAGACGGACGGCTGCCGACGATATCTTACGTTGTTTTAATTTATAAACTAACCCTATAGAAACGATAATTAAAACTCATAGGGGGACACGCTAGAAGACCCAGGTGTTAGAGTTTAGCCTTAACTGATAGATTTAAGTGATTTAAGTAGTCACTTAATAGGCTCTAGTGACTGCTTTTGAATAAAGACTCATTTCCTTTATCAGCAAACCTTTGCCTCTGGAATTTTGCCTGGAGGGTGGCGGCAGGCAGCTGGACCCAATTGCGATTCAGTAACAGTACCAGTTGAGGGATGGAAGATAACTATATTGACTGGAAGGTTTCGCTGGGAACAGAAAGCCTAATTATACCAATAGCACATGCGTTTTCTGATCAATTATTGTTAGAACTAATTTTGAATTATCCAATTATAAGCAGTTTTTGTATTTTCACAGAAATGAAAGAAACTACAGAAGTGCAAAAGTACTTTTGAATTAGCTTGCATTTTTAGCATAGGGATTTCATATTGTCCCAGCAAAATAGATGGCATGACACAATATTCACATGATATTTTCTGGTATGCATATTACTTCATTCTATTGATTGTTAGGCAGAGAACGCTCTGCCGCCTTCTCCTCCCCACAAGCACATGCTGAAAAGCAGAGCGGAACCGGCCTATCGCCTGCATTCTTTACCATTTGATTCTCAAATGAAAACGACTCGCTGTCCGCCTTTGTGTTCCCACGCTCTCTCTCATTCTCGTGTAAGTGTGTAAATGTCTATTAACCTGCAATGGTTTCATATTAAGTGCTGACTTGACAATGGTTGCGTTAGGGTATTTCTGAAATAATAGGAGAGGAAGAGGTTATACGATAATAAATAAAAACAGGATTAATTCCTCCATCAGCTCTGATGCCCCTTGTTAATAGCCTAGTGCATAAAACAAGGAAGGGGACAGGGCAGTTTTATGTAAACCATGGAAGTATTAGTGGAACCATAAAGCTGTTATTGTATATATAAGTCTTATGCTCCAAATAACCCTAGGCTTCTGCTAGTAAAGTCTTTTTTCATTTTAATGAGTAAGGCTAAAAATAATAAAGAGCACAAATGGCCCTAGAAACATATACAATGTAGAAGGGCAGGACACTCCTAATAATAATGATTATTTCTTATTTGCATTATTATAAGTAGATCCCGTTATAAACTATTAATCTCTCTGAATAGTTAGTAATAACTTAATCTGTAAAATCAACCCACAACTTATTTTTTCACCTTTACTATTATTTTTTAAATATTATTTACTTTTAACAGAATATAAATATAACAAGTTATATTTTTGAAAAAATCTTCTATACTTTATTTTTAATACTTGAACTGTCAGTGATAGTTTCTAAAGAGTTCCATTTTTTCAAGAGTGGGTGTTGTGGAATTTAGGATGATCAATTATGATATTATCAAACATACAGTTCCAATTGTGAGTTATTAATATGATCTAGAAATTGTTCATTATCCTGTCAGACAATTTAATACACACATTATAAAAATATGACAAAGATTTGTTCATTTGTTCTTATTTTCAAATGGTTGAGTAGCTAAATAAAATTATTGTCAGGTTATAGAGAGAACTGGCAATGGATAACAAATGAATGAATAAACCAACAAAACTGAAAAGGTAACACATGCTATAAACAGCAAAAGTGGAAGGTTTTCAGTGGATAGATTTCTGATTATTATGATAAATATTAGGAACATATAATCATATTTAAGCAGCTTAGATAAGAACATAAAACATATGACCAAGGTAATTCCTCTGAAATTCCACATTCTCACTCCATGTGTATCAGGCCTGATCCAGAGGTTTATCTTCAAAGACCACTCACTATACATAAGGTATCTGAGATAGGAGTTTGGGGGTAGTATAGCAACAAATATATACTACTCTATATATTCAATAATTTCCTACCCTTCTCTAATCCTCACCAGAATGTGTTACTGGTTAAGGGTTCCACACAGACTACCAAAGAATAACAAGTGTTCTTTGTTTTCCTGATACATGTCAGAGCAATTAAAGCCAGGTCTCTGGTTTTCTCATTTTAGGAGGGAACTTGAACCTGCTTACAGTGATAGGACATTTCAAACTTTGGCATAACTTCACATGAGGTCTGGATCATATTATGCATGTGTAAGCATGGCTGTGTATGACAAGTATAAAATAAATGTGTTGAATTCATGTTATTATCTTTTCAAGGAATTTGCATCAATTTAATACATCCTTAAAAGTTGCATTGCATCTTCAAAAGCATTCTGAACTTTCAATATGCGACAGTTCTCTACTCCCAGCCCAAACAGAAAAATCAGGACCCTTGAAATAGTTTCTGTGTTCAACTGTGGATTATTTTTAAGTATCACATGACTAAATTTTTAAATCAAATTGTCTTATACCTCTATCTATCAAAAAGACTGACATATGTCTGCTTTCAGTTCTATTTTTCAACATCTAAGTTTCTTAATTACACTATTTTTAAAAGTAAATTTATTTTTCAGAGGCTCAGTCATTTCTTTTCCCTCTGAGTAACATACCAATTCACGGGCATTTTTATATAATTTGCTAGCTTTTTCTTTGTTGGTGGCAATTAAGCCTTATATTATTTCCTAGTTGGGGTATGGTGGCTACCTTCAGTGTCAAAATTATATGGGTCTTATATTATTTTTCACAATAGATCTGCTTGTTTAGCCTAAAGATATAGTCTACTATTATAGTGACATCAGTTAAATTTGATCTAGTAATCTTCAAATCCCTTTTTTTTTCATTTCTCTTTTTTATAATACCTATTTTATTAACTTTGTTTTGTCTTGTGAATACCTCATTGGTTTTAAAAAAAACATTCTTTTCAAGTTAAAGAAAATTGCATTTTTGGAGTCTCTTAACACAGTATCGCCTACTTGACCCTTTTTAAAATTAGTTTAGACTGTAATTTTCTTCCACTCATTACACACTGCCATGGAGAACATTTTCTGATTTCCTTTCACAAAAAAAAAAAAAAAAGAAAGAAAGAAAGAAAAAAGAACAATGACAACAAACAGTAATTTCAAACATATGGCAAAGTGAAATTTTGTAAGGAGACTGGAGTTTAAAAGCAGACTCAAAGAAAATAGAATATAAAAAGTGAACATGAGGAAATTAAAGATGATAAAAAGGTACTTTTAAATTTTCCAAGGGGAAATATCAATATGTTCATATTTTCTGTTTTACTATCCAATGTGAAACTGCCTATGGAAAACTAATATACTCAGGTCTAAAATCATTTGCAATTTTAGTCATTATTATTAATTATAGAAAAATATAAGACCTTGCTATGGAATTAGTTACAAAAAGAAACTTGAGAACCATCTGAAAAGGACACAAACATATTTGTACACATACACATGCATGTACACACACACAATGATGGACCTGCAAATACAAGAGCAACTCGTGAATATGTTTTCTATTATTCTCAGGGAAGAGCTATTGGCATTGAAACTGCAAATGTCAACAACAGCTTTTGTAGAATTAAATCTTACCTCGACTGCATATCTTTTAATATATTATTTAAGCCTATTCACATTTACTTCTATGCTTTGTCTACAGTAACGCATTAGTTATTTTAACTTGTAAAAAGCATGTGCTCAGCATAATAATTAAATCAATTATTCTCTACTAAAACCCATATTCTGATTTATTTTCATTTATATGAGTCTGAAATTAGATATGACAAAAAATAAACACCATTAAATAGTATCCTCAAATCTTAGGAACATCTTGACGAAGATAATCTGAGATCATGTTAAATTACATATGGATGTGGTATTTCAGAATTCGCAAGAGAAGAAAGCCATAATGAGGAGAAAGCTACTTTTCCACCAGGGATACGTCATCAGTGAAGAATACTGTTAGCAAGGTACTAGGAAACTTTATAATGAAATACATTAAACTTACTGTAGAAGATAAAGTAAAACACAGGTAAGTGTGCTATGCTAATAAAACGTGTACAATTTTACTTATTCTATAAAATATGTTGATCCAGACAGCTATTTTCTTTGCTATTTCCCTTTAGTGAGTAGGTCTCATTTATCTGTCAACCCCACCCTTGCCATGATTTTCCCATTGATTATCTCTTCCACTAGGTGTCAGACAAGAGGAGGGAGTGGTAGTGAATCTAAAACTAAGATGACAGTTATTTTTTAAAATGTTGAAATTGATGACTAAATGCAGTGAAACTGAATAGCAATCATGCATATGGAAGACAAAATGCTCTGATAATTAGTTTGAATAAAACATTAATAATAGCAGCTGTAGAAGGAACCATATTCTTTTCAGATAGCATCAGTACTTTTTTTTTTTTTTTTTTAATATCCCCTCGGGAAATGTTCCCTGTTCAAAAAGTTTACCTTCACTTATGCTTTCTTAAAACAACAAGTGCACGTCCTTTGTAGCACTCCACACAATTTTAATGGAATAAATAATGTTGTCAGGGTTGATTTAATGCATAACCACAACCATGTCTTCAATATAAATCTTGTAAGGTAAGGGCTATGTCTGTTTTGCTAATTTCTTTATCCAGAAGCTCTGAATAATATGTTGGGTAGAGGGCAAGCTTCAAAAAATAATGTATTGAAAAAGTGACAGAATACAAAAAGGAATAAATATGAATTACTATTGAACAAATGGCATTGTAGTGTTATCTATTTCAAATAAGGATGCAGTCTAGATTTATGGTTTGGACTCAATTTATACATTTCATTTAACCAATAAGACTCATGAGAATGATATACAGAGGCTTTGTGGTCTCTTTATTAAGCCAGCTATAATATTTTGGTTAATATGTCCTCAGAGGAACACACTAATGACAGTATTGAGGCCTAATGGAAGATACCCACAAATCAGAAACCAGCAAGATCTACTCTACCTCAGAATCCAGACTTATGGCCTCTCTGATCATATTATTCATATTGTAGCATGTCAAAGTTCATTATGTTGCATACCAGTTCTTGTGATTGGAACTTTATAATTGCACAACAGAAGATAACTTACTATTCTCGGTGCTCCTTGCCCAATTAATGTTCTATTGGATTAATGACCTCTTCTCCCTAGAAAATCTATCTTCCTCATTCCTTATGGCTGGGAGACATTCTTACTGGTTCCTCAGGGGACATATACATATTATATTCTCATAAAATACTCAGTCTTGTCTTTTCTCATTGCATATTTCATGAATTCTGCAATTACACTTAGCAAATTTTATTGCATTTTAGCTGTTTAAATGAATGTTTCCCCGAGTTATTGAATCACCTCACAAAATGGACCACCTTTGTAGCTATAGTACATTGAAGAGTTCTTGACATGAGTTTAGACTCCTTGTAAACTTGTCAAGTAAGTTAATTAAGTAATAATGTACATTTAAGTTGAAGGAGAGTTAAAGAACTTCATTATTTAGAGTAGGTATTGAAATAGTATAATTGATCAAAGATTTAGTCCCATTAAATTATGTGTTTGAGTATAAGACAATAATTGAGATTTAAGAGTTACATCCCCATTTTACTTATGTGATTTGTTAATTAGCTATTTACATTCAGAGCTATGGCTTATCTTATATTTTTAATTTTCAGGAATAATTTTCCTTTGTTTCATGACCAATTTCTTTCTTTTTTTTTTTTTTTTTTGATACCTTCACTACTACACAAAAAAATATTTCTTCTTTAGGATTTTGTTCTTTTTCAGAGTTTCAACCATTAGAATAAAATATGCATGGTGGTCATTCATCTATCAATAATAAATGTAACTTTAGGGATCTCCATATTTTCATCATATTGCCTCTTATTTATAAAAATAGAGCTATAACTTATTACAAAATAAAGAATTTAAAATAAATTATTCTTGCTCACAATAAAACAAATATTTCCTACTTTGATTAAGTTCTATTATGGAACAATTGTATGAAATTAGAATAAAAAATGGGAGAACTTCTGTATAGAAAAAATAAATCACTTTGTAAGTTTTTCCATAGAGCACTGATTACATGGGAAACTGAGACTTTCAGTAAAATGAGCATATATTATGGAGCCAGGTATATCTCTTGTTCTCTTTCAAATGCATTTTCCACTTCTTGCTTTTAAAATTAAACTACCACATAATTAAGTGAGTTTTAGTATTTCCAATTAAAGTAAGGAACACACACACAGCAACAGCCATACTCCTCTGCCATGCTATTAGTTTTATTTTATTTTTTCCTTCCTCTCCAATTCTGTACTTAGGGGTTCTCCTTCACAACTCTGATTGACATACCACATCACTGACCTTATATTTCTATCCCTAAAGTTGCCACTAACTTTCATATTGCTAAATTCAATGGACATATCATTTTTCATGTTTGGATTATCTTAACAAATAAAAATATAAATTAATAAATTAATGAAATGGAGTTACAAAGTTTCCTAATAGAATACTCTTAGAATAAGTTAAAGGAAGCAATACACTTTACATTGAAGGATTGTTATGAAAATTGCATTTGAATATTTATTAAAGAAATACTTAAAATATAATAATTTCAATTTGTTGATGTTTAAGGTACTTAAGCAATATTCAGGGTAAAGTCCAAAAATACATTAAAATTATTCAGAAGAAAGCATTACTTAAGAAATAATTGAAGGAAGAAGTTTGTATTTTCTCTTTCTTAGAATTTTGTAACTGTTTCTCTTTACATCATATGTGGTGTGTTTGTGCATGTGTGTGTGTGTGTGTGTGCTTATAAGTTTCAGTTATTGAACTGATATATTATCAAAATGAAAAATGCTTATACCTGATCTTGTATGAAGTTTTTGTTTACTTATATCAGAGAATCTCAAAGACCTTTAAGTGGCTAAAACAAACAGTTCTGTTCATTGTTAGTACCACACTTTGTCCTAGTGAGCTTACTGACCCAAAATATTCTATTCTTATTTTGACGCAGAAAATAAGGAAGTAGAGACATTACATCATGACACAGGTTCATTGCATATTCTGACAATTAGCATATCCTTGGTTGAACTAAAACTAGTGATAGCTTTTTCAGAATGAATAAAACATGTACTGACATCAGGACTATTTCCTATCATTTACAGCCTGCCGTCTATAAAATTATATGATTAAAGCTGTAGCCTTATGAAATGTTTCATTTATAGGAAAATGATTTTCATTTTTCTATGCACACATTTCTAAGCATATACATTGCTGCCATTATGTATGCATGACACTTTTCAAAATAAGAATTAAAGCATCAGGTTACATAAGCGATGGTAAGCTAACATTTTGACCTGGAAAACGGTTTACCAAAATTGCATTATACAGATTACAAATTGAAGACAGCACTGTCACACCTCAAAATGCATTGATGACAATGTTTATTTAGAAATTGAAATTTAGAATTACAGATGTTCAAAAGACATATGCTGTGCTTATAATGGAGCAATAAGATAAGTCTTGGTACTGTAATAATATAGAGCAAATATTCTTATTTTAAATAGGTGATGTTGCCAAGATCAAGGGCTCAGTGGGAAATGGAGTCTAATACTGGAGTATGTGTTGCTATAATATGAATGTGTTATAAAATAATAAATAGTAAAATTTTAAAAAGAAAACATCTAACACTTAAGCATTTACAGAAAATTATGTATCAAAAATTCTTCTAGGTGTCAGGATATCAGAGATGAAAAAGACAAATCCTTTCTGATATGGATCTTAGATGATAATGAGGGAGGTACAAAGTAGTATATATAATAAATAGATTTGTGTATATGTATATGTACATATCGATCTTCCAGTCAGGGCACATCAGAGAAGGAAAACTCTGACTCCAAAAAACCTCCGCTGCCTTACGGCATACCTCTTCAGGGGAAAGGCTAGGGGAGTAAACCCCGACAGAAAATCCGGAGCCGGAGTCCCTAAGGCGGTTTGACGTTGTAGTCAACACCGGCAACTCCTGCGGCGCACCTGAAGCCAAGCTGTATTGACTCCGTCTTTCCCTTGGACCCTTCAGCTGCGAAGAGAGGGGGGGTCTGCTGCATGGGCAACAGCAGACCCTCCATATCACCCTGCCCAGGCTCTGTAGCTTCAGCTTCACTGGAGAGGACACTCCAGCGTCATCGTAAGATGTCGATTCAACACGGGAGGAGACAGGTACCGTGTCACTCCCGAGTCGGACTGCACAACCATTCTCGGCAGTGCAGATAGACTCTTAAGAAGCTACACCATTGTCTCTCGAGACGGACGGCTGCCGACGACGATATGTACATATATACACAATATGGAAAATATGTACATATATACACAATATGGAAAATATTGTCTAATTAATTGTCCTTTTTACTAAGTGATCAAAAAATATAATTTGCAAAGCTGTGGGTTGCATCCAATATATTTCTTTATGTAAATAATATAATCATAACTTTAAAAAATTATATAATGCAACTGAAAGAAAAATATCAAATGTCTAGATAAAAATTCTAAAGAAGATATGCCAGACTCTGTACAGAAAATTATAAAGCATTATTGCAAGGCATTAATGAAGACCTGAATCAATAAAACATTGTTTAAAATATTTAAGTTGAATCAATGTAAAAATTTTAATTTTACTCAGACTTGTCTATTGACTCAATGTGGTCCCAATCAAAACACCATCACATTTCATTTTGATAGATCTTGAACATTTGATTCTAAAGTTTACATAGAGTGCATTTTTCCAAGAAGAGTCAAAATAATAGAGGATTTACACTACTACTGTTAAATCTATAATAAAATAATGGAGGTTTCTTACAAGTATACACATATTGCCAAATATGTTTTAAAAAGAGACCAAAAGTAGACCAATATTTATAAAAATAGCATTTCAGCACAACACAGGGAAGCCAATCTTTTAAATAAATGACATCTATTAAACTGGAATTTGTACATAAAAAAGTAAATAAATATAATGATGCACACCTTGGTCATTCTCAGAAATCAGATTTAATTATAATTGGTATCTAAAAGATAACGTTAAAATGATTATATTAGATGAAGTATGAGAATATTTTCACTGATTTGATGTAATATATTTCATTATTACTCTTGTTTTTCGTATATGATATTGCCATTTCTCCCCCTAAAGAGATGAAGTCATTTACTTCTTGTCCTCTCTTGACTTTGTGTTTGATAGTTTGACTTGCTTTGTCAATTAAAATGAGCCAGAAGTGACAGGGCACCATTTGCAATCTGAGGACTTAGGAGGCTTTGAGTGTTTCACCTGTTGCTCTGTTCTTGCTTAGAGAACATGCAGCAGCAAGCCCTCTAGTCCCAGGAGGAGAAGAATTCCTTGAAGGACCATCCCAACTGAGCTGAAGCCGGAAGCAGAGAAAATACAGCTGAACCATATATGTAAAGTGGAAGGAGAATCACCAAAACTAACCCTCCTGCATACTTGTTAACAAAAATTACATGTTATTAGAAGCCACTGAATGTTGAGGTAGTTTAATATTGAGTATTATTTTAGAAATAGCTAATTCATAATTTTGGGACAGAAAACAATTTTACAGGAAATCAAACAACATTCAAAATAATAAAATACTGATAAATTGAACTATACTAAAATTAGCTTTTGCTATAAAATTATCACTTTGAGAGTGACGTTTTGTGAAAATTCTTTCACAAAACATAAAAAAAATTTACTAATAAATGAGAAAAAAACATTAAATTAGGAAAAATTGCAAGAGATTTTTGTACTTCATTAAACAGTGTATCTAAATGACCCACAAACATTTGAAAAATTGCCTCATTTTATTACCATTTACTTTAGCATAAATTAAAACAAATTAATGAAAATTCATAATTCAAGCAATTATGAGCTATCCCTACACATCCAGAATGAATAAAATTTAACGGCTGAAAATAACAAGTGTTAGATGTGGAGCAACAGGACCTCTCAAATGTTGTTTGTGGGATTTTAAATAGGTAGAAAAACTGCAGAAAACCACTTGCCATTTTCTAGTAAATTTAATAATGCACATACTCAAGATTGATAATCCTACACATAAGTATACATGAATTTTTATAAATACAAAACATTATAAGAATGTTCAGAGCAGCATTAATTATAGTGACAGATAGCTAGAAACATTCCAAATGGTCACTGACTGTAATAATAATGGAAAATGAACAAAACATACTTAAACACAGCAAGGATGACTCACAAAATAAAGGTAGGAAAAGGAGCAAAAAGGTATAATTTGTATTAATTTATTTTATGTTAATGTTAAACCACACAAAATAGTAGTTACCATCATGGATTAATAAGTGTGTAGATGCTAGAATGTAAAACTAGGGTGGCTTCTGCAGGGCACTATTCTATTTCTTGATATGAACATGGTTATATAGGGGTTCTCAGCTGTGAATTTCATTGCTATCTATTTAAAAACATATGTTCTTGAATTTAATTATTATGCTTCAGTGAACATTCACCTATAATTATATGCAAAAATTATTGTGTCTAAATGAAGTCAGTATTTTTGATGTAACATACACCAAACAATAATTTCCATTGTTTTCAATGACACTTTATAGTCACTGACTATACACTGTGTCATACAAGATTAAAATCATTAAAATATTTCCCTTTCAACAACGAAATTAAGCTAGGTATAATAATCAAAAGTAAATAAAGAAAAGATAAATTGAAAATATCCCCTACTTGGAACAAAAACACTTCTAAGTTACCTATGATTTATAAGAAATATTAAAATAAATTTATATAAATTATACTGAAGAAACAACACATGAAGCTGTGGGATGCCATTATACTTTGCTTGGAGGATAATTTATACCCTTAAGAGTATTCATTTATACTGAAAAATGACAGAAAATCAGTAAAGAAATAAGCCATCTCAAGATGTCAGGAAAACAATCAAATGTAAAAATACAAAATAAGAAAATAATAAAAAGAAGGTAAATTAATGAACAGGAAATTAAATGCACAATGTAATAAAATTAAACCAAAGGTAATAGTTATTTGAAAAATTACGTTTGATAACTTCACTATAAAATATTAAAAATTAATTAAATTACATAAAGTGCCAATATCAATAATGAAAAAGGGACATCCTCATGTATCAAATAAGAATATTTAGAAAATTTAGTCAATAAAATTGGCAATTTTGAGAAAATGGAAATTCTAAGTGACCATAAATATTTTTAGAGAATCAATTTAATGTAAGAGAACAGATCATAATGATTTTACTATACCTTGAATATATATTTTGGGGAAGGACATTTTTAACAAACATATTTTGTAAGAATAGAGCAAATAAATTTTTTCTGTCAGAAATTTTATGAGCTAGTTTTTTCAGTCTGGTCAAAGCTATGATTTAAAAATATTTTGAAATGGAAGTGAAAGAAATTTTAAAGATGATAGCATTTTATAGAAGGAAAAAAAAATTGTCCTCTCTCACAGCTGAATGTAACTTCTTTTTTAGAGTAAGGAATGCAAAGTTCATATCAGACACACATTAATTTTTTTATACATTTATATGAGTATGTACAAGCTTCTCGGTCTCCAAATTTTTTTTATTGCTTTATAGGGAAAGTGCTATATTGCAAAAGACTTATACCCTGTATTTTGTGCTTTACAAGGGAAATTAATCCCTAAACTAACAATGCAAAATTACTGTTAAGACAAATAAATAAATACAGCAAATTTTGAGAAACACAGCTCTGTCATTATGCAAAAAAAGGACATCCTTTTTATTTTTTTTTAAACTAGAGTTAGTGGAGATACAAGAGAACAAAATTAAATAAGTTGATGACAAATAAATTTTTTCCAAATATTAACATATTACTTCAAATGTTTGAATCAGGATGCATGGAGTTAGCTAAATCCAACAAGTATTCAAAATTATCTAGTTTTACTCATTTTGAAGTAATTAAATATGTAATCATTTTCAGTACTTAATTTATATCATATAGGAGATATTATTTCACACATAATTTATAATTATTATGATATTTGAGTATTTTATATCAGGCAGTGTAAAAATTAAAGCATTACCAAGGTTATATTCTTAAAGTCAATTTCAAAATAAAAAAAAAAGTCTAGAGACAAACTTAAATTTTCAAAAGACTTTAATTATAAATATGCCATCTCTTTCTGTATAATAAAATATAGTTGTTTTAAGTTTATCCTGATATATATGAGGTCTGTCCAGAAAGTATCCAGTCACCATATAATATAAAAAATAGAGACATTTACTGAAGAAGATGCAAGCTACAAGAAACATTGTACATAGGACAAGGATGCTTTAGTCCCCTTCAATGTGGCACTTTGGGATCTCACACAGTTGTCCCTATTGCCATCAGTGGCCCCATCACATTTTCTTGATTCTCATCAACAGTCTGAAATCTCTTCCCTTTCAAAGGTGATTTTAGTTTTGGGAAAACCAAGAAGTCACAGGGCACCAAATCTGGGCTGTAGGGGCTGCTGAGTCACTTGGGTGATTTGGTGTTTCGACAAAAACCTTTGCATGAGACATGATGTATGATCTGATGTGTTGTCATGATGAAGCTTCCAATCACCAGTTACCCATAGCTGAGCCTTCTGAAGCATCTGAATAGTTTCTGTGAAGGAATGTTCAAGCTTAATGCATAACTTGATGCCAGTTTGTTGCTCTACTCGCCTAGCCATTTCCAATCCAGAGGCCACACAGTACATGCGCTCACTCAGTGGCATCTACTGCGCCCACTGACTAGTACAGTGAAGTCATCATTGTTCATACTCATGCATTCAGTCCACTCTCCTTGAATGTCAGGTTAAACTGATGTCACACAAACTGTTCTCATTATATTAATAATGGTTGGACTTTTTCTGGACAGACCCTGTTTACAAAAACCCAACAAGTATGTTTAAAGATGTTCAACATAATTTGTCATTAAGGAAATGTGATTCAAAGCCACAATGAGACAATAGTTCACATTTACTAAGATAAGTACAATAAAAATAAGTGAAACAGGAATAGTGGTATGTACAGTTTCACCCTCCCATGAGTTACTTAGACCCAGTTCATTTTCTATTGAGTTCTATTAAACTCCCATATTTTTTAGGCTTCAATGGTTGGCAAACTTCATAGTCATATGGTTGACAAATTACCTGCCTAATCTCTGATTTTATGGCTCTTGGATCAGTGGCATCTACAGTCTGTGTTTAATCCAGCTCCCTAAATGCAAGCCCATTAAGAGATCACTAATCTATCCTCCTATGAACACTAGTCACCCACTAACAATGTATCCATCTTATTAGTGGCTCTTCTAAACCAATTCTTCCACCCTCATGGTAATCCATTCAATTCATCCAGACTTGCAATGGCATTGAAAATCACTCTATATGAGCAGCTACTCTGGATTACCTATGAATGTCACCCTAGAGTATCACATGGAAGACAGTCTATTACTCATCATCAAAGAGTTAGCAGGTACATGGACACCCTTTCTCAGTATCTTGTGGAGAAACAAGACTGGGCTGAGACACAGTTGTTTACACTGTGGACTTGGAATAGAGTAGAGAAGCATTTCCGTAAGCTCTTTCATTTTATAAAACATGCTTGAAGGGCAGCAGTTGGGTTGTGAGGAGATACTTGTTTTAGGTTAAGGCAGTCTGAGATTAGGAAGCACATGTTTAAGGAAATATCTAGGGCAAAAAAAATCGATGCAATGGAAAGTTGTTGAGCTTTTGCAAGAGTTTTAAGTGAGGAATGAAAATATTTTGTAGGCAGGCAAACAGAAGAATGGTTTAACAAACGATCACATATTTCTCCAAAATATTAAATTGCAGTATGTCAGTTTGCTTTATGATTATCATATAAAGATGATTACATATTTTAAAAATAAGTTAATCAATGTTTTATTATTTTAACCTCAACATTTTATGAAATTTGGATAAATATGCATAATTTTTGATAATTCTATAAAGGATTATAGATACTAAGAAGATACATTAAAAATAGAAAGAATGAATTAATTTTTTTTTTTTTTTTACTTTTTGAATACAGTACTTAGTTGCACACACTGCCACATTATTAATTTAGCTCTGAAGTCTGGTTGTTCACTGGGTCTCCAACTTTTTACTTCATTTATGTTCAGCAAACAGGAAACAGCACTGTTATACAATGACTAAATTATTTTACTTCTTGGACCATGTAAATAGTGAAAGGATATTTAGCCATTTCTGTTATAGCATAAAGGCAGTGTTTTAATAAGGTGCTGAAATTCATTCATAATAATTATTAAAAAAAACTGTGCAATAAAATGTTTAATTTAGAGGCTAAGGGGCCACAAACTAAATCTTATTCAATTGAAGTATAATCTGAGTAACTAACCTCCAGATCTAAATGAAAACAGATATAAATTCAAACTGTGACTCTTAATACTTACACTTCTATATAATACTTTTCTATTTCTGTAATATTTATCTTTTAGACTGGCAACATGACTCTTATTGCACTGTTATTCAGTGTTCCCAGAGAATTATATATATATATATATATATATATATATATATATATATATAGAACTGATCTTAAGAAATTGGCTCACACAATTGTGAGGGCTAGAATGTTCAAAATTTATAATGTGGGCTGGGTGTTTGGAGATCCAGAGAAGAGTTTATATTGCTGTTAAGTCCAAAACAATTTAGACATAGAATTCTCTCTGCCTGGCGGTTCTTAATCTATTTTCTGTTAAGACCTTCAACTGACTGGATAAGGTATACTCATATTATGGAGAGCAGTTTGCTTTGTTCAAAGTTGGCTGACTTAAATGTTAATAGCATCTAAAAAATGGCTTCACAGCAATATCCAGATCATTGTTTGACCAAATATCTAGGTACCCTGGCCCAGCCAAGTGTGCACATAAAATTAACTATCAGATACAACTAATAAAAAAGTAAGATGGCCTAATGAATACCTGAATTTTTCTTAGACCTTTAGTATGCAGAGCTTAGTAGGGATTGATAAACATACAGATGAACCAGCTAATGTTTATCAAGCTTTTAGTTATATATGCTAAAAGTCAGAGAGTAAGACTAGGCACCAATGACAAACATTTTTGTTTTAAAGGGAAAGAAAAAAATGAAATGTTAGAGATATGGAAGAAATATGTCCATATTACTGAACCAAATTGTATTGCTAACTTTTGGTCTAATTAGATAATTCTTACAACATGTCATCTATTTTCATCTTCCTTTGTAATACTTCTATATTATTTCATAGCATAAAAATAGTTTTCAAGCATTTTTTCATATGTGAAGGGCTGATATCAACTGAATTAAGACTTGAATGGTTAGCTATTTCTGTATTTTAATAACCATATCCACTTTAAACAGATGCTGCCATCTGTTTTCATGGCCTCTAGGAAAATGCAAGCTAGGTTTAAACTGTAAATAGAGTACAAATTATTTATCATTAAAAAGAAGAAGAAACAAATAATGTAGTAAAAGTATTTAGAGTATTTGCCAGTTTTCCTCCAATTAAATGAGAAAAAAAAATTCATTTTATGCTCAGTTGTTTGTGACATTTTGCCTTTGGACTTCAATGTTCTCAAAGACTTTACTTTTTATGTACTTATATGCTATATAAAATAAGACAAATAAAACAAAACAATGAGAAAGATGAAAATATAATATCTAATAAAAAAGAATCTGGGGAAAAATAAAAGAAATACTCAAGAAAGTGTAAAAACATACTAGAGAAGCACATGGAAATCAGACAGTAAAAGAAAGACATAAAAACTAGAAGAAAAGACCAAGAAAAACAGAATAAAAAATCTGACATATATTATTTCATAGATTTTCTAGAACTTATCAAATGGTCAGATATAAATTCATGATAAAAAAAAAATCCAGATATCTGTATAGGTAAAATTAAGTGCATGACCCCAAAGGACAAGGATTTACTTCAAACCTATTACTATACAAGAAAATGAGTATGATAATCGTCGGCAGCCGTCCGTCTCGAGAGACGATGGTGTAGCTTCTTAAGAGTCTATCTGCACCGCCGAGAATGGCTGTGCAGTCCGACTCGGGAGTGACATGGTATCTGTCTCCTCCCGTGTTGAATCGACATCTTGTGATGACGCTGAAGCTACAGAGCCTGGGCAGGGTAATATGGAGGGTCTGCTGTTGCCCATGCAGCAGACCCCCCCTCTCTTCGCAGCTGAAGGGTCCAAGGGAAAGACGGAGTCGATACAGCTTGGGTTCAAGTGCGCCGCAGGAGTTGCCGGTGTTGACTACAACGTCAAACCGCCTTAGGGACTCCGGCTCCGGATTTTCTGTCGGGGTTTACTCCCTTAGCCTTTCCCCTGAAGGGGTATGCCGCAAGGCAGCGGAGGTTTTTTGGAGTCAGAGTTTTCCTTCTCTGATGTACCCTGACTGGAAGATCGAACCAGCGACACTTAGCTCGCAGGCCGACGCTCAATCCACTGAGCTAAACCAGCCAGGGCAAGTATGATAATACATCACTTAGAAGTGAACAATGTTTAAAGTTATAATAGTTAAATAGTACTTACTAATATGACCAAAAGCTATCACTGGAGAAAAAATAAAATATTTCTGCTTTTATTAAATCATGTAATAGTAAAATCTACATATACTATTTGAGGGATTCAGTAGAAAATGTATATGATAAAAAAAAAATTAAGAAATAATTAGATAAGGAGGTAAACAGTAGAAGAAAGGGAGGTAGTGGTGGTAAAGGACATCTCCGTTTCCTGTAAGTCTACATTCAGATCTGTGAATATATTCGATTTTAGTGGAAGAGCTCCAGACATGAGTGTTTGGATGGACAAATGGGCAGTGCCTCTTCACTGAAGTCTTTTATCACCCCAACATCAAATCAATATTCTCTAACTTGGCTTTAGTTTTCATGTTTCTCCCACATTCTTAACAGCTAAGATTATACAGACTCTCCAGAATTATGTCTGTATGTTACAGATAGATTATGGTCTTATAGGGAGTTAAAGTTGAAATTATCTAATAAGTCGTCTTTTTATTAGCTCTTTGGTAAATAGAGGAACAGTCTGAGGTTATTTCCAGGAGAAAAACAGATCATTCTATCTTTAGAGCAGATGTCTGAAGGAAAGTAAAGACAGAATCTCAGACTGGAGAATTATAGCCTTCTCTTTTCTATCCTATCTGGTAACTATCTGGCATCTTGTATTGAAAATTAATGATCTCTTCATATCAGATTTAAAACATTTTTTCTAAATATATATTATATATTATAAGTGCTGTTATGTATTAAATTTACATTCATACATGTAATTGAGTTATTTATTTATTTATATTCAAAATATTTGAGATATTATAATTCTAGAAGATCATATTTTCAAGATGCCTTATGACATTTTTAAAAAACAGTTCTTATGGTTAATAATCACTCTTCCATAAAATTTATACAAAGCTTTTGATTCAAATAAAAGAAAGGCCATTACTTATTTAGAAAAACTTTAAAAAAATGTAGCCAACAATCAACCATTTGCTTCAAGTCCACATGACTATGATGAATTTAACTCATTGTCCATGTTAGGGTTAATATTGTGTTTATCTATTTTAAGAACTATCAACTATTTTTGACTTGACAAGTATCAGACAAAATGATTGTCCCCTAGGTGGAAATAGAATTTTATTTTAGTCATTCATTACATGGAAAAACTCATGATTCATCCCATTTGAAATGCAAAATTTCTTTTTTTCAATTTCCCCGAGCCATGACAAAGTGCAACACATTTTAAAAATTCTATACAGATCAGTAAGAATAAAAAGGAAAAACTGCAATGGGAAGGCAAATGGCAAAGCCTCACAATTTCACTTAATAACTTAGTAGAGTGCTGAATTTACTTGCAACCCTCTCATGATGACTGTGCTGGGATTTTTATGGAAATTCTTGGCTATAGGGCTGGCAAATCCTTTCCCTGTGTTAGCCCCTACACTGCACGATTCATTTTATGATGTAAAGGTTCAGCTGTGGACAAGATAGACACAATTTATGATTTATATTAAAAGTATTCTCCCTTTTGTTATTTCATTTAAGATAATGCTCCTTCAGACTTCTGCTAGTGATTTTTCTCTTCTTAAAATGTTTCATATATCTGATCGTAGATGATTCCTCCTGTTAAAGTGTAGCAGACAAATAAGGTTTCAATCACCATGTTATTCCATGGATAAGTCCTTTTTACTTTGACTAGTAAAAGCAAAACAAACTACTCAGAGAGATAGTTTTAAAAATAGGCTTTTTAGATTGATATAAAATAGTAACATTTAATGAGAATGTCATGTGTTTAGTAGATATAAAAAAGTGTGTCATCTACCTATTTTCCTCCGGATTCTTGGTTGACACCCATTTGTTAGGTCTGCTTCTGATTTCAAATATCTCTATCTCTGAAAACAAGACCCTCCTGGACATAATATTTTTTTTCATTCAGTCACAGAATTCAAAAACATCATTTTTTCCAAATTACATTGATCAAGTCAGCAGAAAAGCACATCAGATGTAAGGGAGGGTGAATGAAGTCATGGCCTCTCTTTCTCTGTTAAGCTGCACTTATAATACAGGACACAGGTTATTTAGATTGTCAAAGATAAAGCCAAATTATTTGATTACAGCATTTAAATCATCATCAAAATATGTAATTTAAACTATCAATATCTTATTATCATTATCACAATCTTCTCAAGCTGTTTTCAAGAACTTTATAGGTATCTGAAATCCACCAATGTACCAAAGAATTTCTTTGCTATATAATCCGTTGTTAAAATGAATGAGTATACCTAATCTAGGAATACGCTTTTCAGAGATGTGATTTTAACTACCCTCATCCACATTAATAGTCACTCATTTAGTGAAAGGGAGAAACACGTGACAATGGCAGCTCCGATCCATAAGAACACATCTATTTGACCTTTATGAGCATTGATCTTTTTTTACTGTTTCTAAACTAAACCTTCTACTGTATTATATTACTAGTCCATTAATATATTAACATGTTTCAAAGACATGACAGATCACCCTAAGTGCTATGAACTGTATCACTTATTTCTTATTTTCCTTTCATTTCTAATAGCACCAATTAGTTTGTTTTACTTTGTGCTAACACCCTCCTGCTGATCTCTCAAGCGCCTGTCTTCCCTAACACCAACCAATTCTATTGCCTCTAGTGATTGTTTCTAAGGAAATAATGATTGTGTTCTATTTTTTACCTCTCAGAAATATGTAGTGGGATTTTTGCACTCTATTAAAGAAAAAAATGTCCTACTCTTCTCACCATCTCTATTGCAAAATATATATGCACATAAAAGACAAGGCCTTTGTATTTTCTGTGCCTCCATGCTCCCTTCGGTCAAATCTGTTTTGCAAGGATCTACACTCACATATGTTACCGAGGAGACACTCAACAAAGGAATTTCTGCAAGTGTTTCTCTGTTAGTAATTTGTAATTTTGTAAGTTATTTGAGTCTGTCTCAGATTGAATATTAAATCTTAGAAGGCATATAGAAGCCTGAAGTAGACATTATCCATTCTTCGTGTAGAGAAGAATTGATCATTAAGCAATATTTATTGTGCTGAATGTTATGTGTCAAACACCATATTAAATGGTGTTAATGCAATAGTACCTTCAAAAAGTCTCTCCCTTCTTACTCGAGAGCAGAACATCAAACTTCAAATAGTGAAAAGAAGGAAGCAACCACTAAGAGAGATGAAGAGTCAGAGTGCTTTTAATCAGGTGGAAAATGGTAGTTTGTTCTTTGTTTCCAGTTGCTTTTCAGTTCCATGTTCTGCGACTGGCTTTAAGTGTGTGTGTGTGTGGGGTGTGTGTGTGTGTGTGTGTGTGTGTGTGTGTGTGTGTGTGATGTTGGAAACCCCTTTCACAGGTACTTTCATTGTCTCTTAACCGATACAGAATATTCAAGGTGATCCCAGTTTTCATACATCGTTGGTTTCCTGCTTCAGGGCACCAGCATTGTTACAGCCAATAATGTAATATGAGCTGAATAGCTTTTTGACTTTGGGAACTTGGATGTTCACTCTATTAATACATTCTTTTACAGCCAACTTCAATTTATATTCACAATATGCTATATAATCAATCAGCATCATAACATAAGCTCTGGGAAAACTGCCTACTCTTTTCTGGTACAAATGTTTAATGCAACTAACTAGTTATAAGATAATAATTGGTAATTAGAGTGATGAGACATAAAGACATTAGAATTTGGGAGATAAGCACAAGGGACACTGGACCTTATGAGATCAAATACATCTTCATCCAAAATGAATGAGACTTGGTCATCAGAGATCATCTGCATAGCAAAGATATTCTTCTTTTTAAGTGTTATTGAATCTGTTGTCCTACAGCCAAATGATCCCTAACTGCAGTGATTACTTCTATAATAATACGTGAATTCCATAAAATAAGTTAAGAACACCACATTACTTACGTCATTGCTACCATATCACCACAGGGATCCTTATAACTTCCTCTTTTCAGTAATGCAAATCTTACATGCACTAAAATTAGATCATTTTTCTGGTCATTGGCTTCACCTAGAATATACATTTTGTATGCTTGCCAACTACTGCTTTAATGGACAAACTTCTGCTATGTTTTCCCTTTTATTTACTTTTATTGTAATTTTTCCTTTATCATTTAACGTCCCCTAATCTATCCTTTCTCCCTGCATTAGTCACACTGTTGTCGGTGTCCATGAGTCCTTTTCTTTTTGTGCTCTACCCCTCCACCTCCTTACCTCACCCACCCAATAGCTGTCATCCTGCTCTCTCTGAGACTGTCCCTATCTTGCTTGTTAGTTCAGCAAAATTGGAGTACCATCTTCTCTAGTTGCTTTTTTCTGACTACACACTCTTCTTTGATTTATGTTCATAATTTATTACTAAATATCTCTCAATATATGGCTATAACACCCTTTCTATACTTACACATAACATCAAAAAAAGTTGTATAACTTCCTTAAATTTTATGTGCTTATTTATGTCACTCTTCTGAGATAGTGTGAAAAATTAATTCTATAAATTATTGTATTTTCTGTATAAGATCATTTGGTAGATATTAGGCATTTGGTAATTATTCATTGAAGAATTGAATGTTCTGCCTCACCATACTGGTTGATGTGAAGTCATTGCATGCTTTTACAACTTATATTACTACTTTAACATTGCCCTGGATTTGTATTTCAGTATAGCAGCAGACTGCGGGGCTTTAAGCAAGCCTTTCTATACTAATAAATCCTAGTTTATAATCTATAAAAATAGCTAGTTTAGATTTTTCATATTTAATGTCACCAAGCTATGAAAGATGGATGGGTGAATGAAGACAAGAACAATAAATAGAAAATATAATGTAAAATTGCAACATAACTGAAGCAATACCTTAAAACCTTAGCTGTGTGAAGCACCTTCATTTCATAAGGTGTGGAGTTATAATACATTTATGTAGAGCATAAAGGATACTGATGAAAAGAAGGGCACAATATAGGAAATAAACAAATGGCCACACTATCTTTATTCCTCATCTCTATTCAATACCCGCCCTAATCCCTGTCTCTTGTATCCTCTTACTGCTTATCGTATCCTTTACTTTAACTACCTCTAAAGGTGGCCAGTTTGAGAACTTTGCATAGATTGAGTTCTTTTATTTTTATTTGTTGCATCTGCATACTCATCTTTAATTTCTTTCACTTTCCTCTTGTACTTTCTACCTATTTTCTATGTTGTTAAGAATTAACTTAAGAGCTCTAGCATAAATAGTAATAAAAGATGGAAAAGAAAATTATAGTAAAAACATCTGTAATTACTGAAAGAATTTTCATTCCTCCCATGTATAACTCAAAAAAAATTAAGTTCTCTATTTAATCAAATTAAAAATGATTTAAAATTTTAACGTCTTATTATTGTACAGGTTGAAGCAAAGTAGATTTACAGTTGTGAGTATATAAAACAGTTTATCCTTGTATTATTATTTATAAATTATTATATTATTTTCCATACAACTGTAAACCTAATTTTCCTCACTCTATATAGTATGAAATGTGTGTACACAAAAGTTGTTACTGTATTTTTCTCACTTACAAGAGTTAAAAGATCTTAGCCCACAACACAATTTCCCTTTCAAAAGTGAAGATGAGGAGGAGAAAAAGGATGTGCTGAGGGCTGGGATAGGCAATGAAGAATGCAGAATTCAACAATTGGAGTAAAAGATTAAGAGAATGCATGCTAATAAGTTTATTAATAAGGGAAAATAATCTCACATCTGATTACAAGTTACAGGAAATTTAAGAGTCATGAGAACCATGAAATTGTGGTTTGCAAGAAATATTCATATAAACTATTTGTAACTAATCCCAACTCTAATCCTGCTCCTTTCTGACCCATCCAATAAATGGGCCATATGATCTTTTAAAAAAGAGTTAATATAGTTTTGAAAGGGTCTTTTCAAATGGAAAAGTATGCTTAACTTTATCAATAATCAGGAAAACATAAACTTAATTCACAGTCGGGGTCTGAAATACTGACTGATCCTGCTTGAAATTGTCAGCACTGAATTTATGATGGCTATTACTTTCACTTTTATTCCTTCATTCAGATTTTATATTCCTTACCAGTTCTTCACCTCCAAAGAAATCAAATTATTTATCTGTTCTTTCATGAGATCTTTTCAAATTACCCTCATAATCTGCATTTATCTTCTTAGTTTTACTATTAATTTTAGACTATTATGTCATATTTCCTACTTTAATTTGAAAAATCTTTACAACTTAGCTTATTTCCTTATACTAAACAAATGTTGATTGAATGATTAATTTATCCATCTTATTTAGTTACCATGACAGAGATTTTCAATTAATTATTCCTCTTTTTTTCAAGAGCTAAATATCCATTCCTTGTTTATGGTTCCCAAGCCCCCATTTATCATTTAATTTTCTTCAAGTTTACAAACATAAATCTTCAATAAACATCTTGGATTCCACTTACTACTTCTTTACTGATATGCATTGTAGCAAAGTAGCAGAGGAGATGTTTCTACAAAGAAGATCCAAAAGTAATGCCATTCTTACCATAGAGCTGTCAAGCTTGACACATTATCTTTTTGTTTAATCTCTCAGGAATAAACGTTATCATTGTTCACCTATTTCTGAAAAAGAAAAACAAATACTTATTTTAAAGTTCATACTTCAAAGCACATAGTTATTTGCAGGCATTTCTTTACACCTATGACATACATACACATTTCTAATATTAATCTGCACACTTTTCTTTGAACTTTTTGATCACTTATTTAGCAAAATCTGTGTCAAGATAGTAACTATGAATGATTGCTTCTCTGTTTTGCTTAAAATAACTCTTTTTGATGATCTTTGTCAATAAGAAGATTTAATTAGATTGAATTCCAATTTAAGTAATGAAGAAACACCACTTTGGAAGTAATTAAAAGAACTCATGATCATTATGAAGCTAAACTGATGAAGTGTGTAACTTTATACAGTCTAGTTTTACAGCTAAATAATGTACTAATTATTTACATATTTCACAATACTAAATCCTGTAAAAAATTCCTCAGTAGTTACAAGATACTAAAATAATTTACTATAGTATAAATGTATGCTCTAAAAATATACCAAGACTCAGATTGTAGCCTAGAAACCAACGAGTTAGTAAAATGCCAAAGGCACGTAAATATAGGTTCTGTACATTTTCCCTGATGAGTCATTACATCAGTGAGAAAAGGTGTTACGTGAATCATTTCCTTTAGGTTCTCTCATTTACCTTTCACATGCCAGTATATGTGAGAAATAGTTTTTCCTGGACTGATATTACTACCTAATGTTCAATTTTTGCTCTCAGCTCCTGGGGCTTTGAACATGCATGTGTCTATTTTTGCAAGGAAATGATGGCATAGTTAATTTTAAATGTAATGTTCTCTAAGTAATTATTCAGCAAATAATTATCTAAATTATCTAGTATTATTCAAAATTGTATATATTTACAAATGAAACAGTTATACTTGCAAATCTTGTCTGAGACACGTCAACAAAGTAAGAGCAAATTATTTTATGTAAGCCTATATTTGTTTACTATTTCCATTTTTATTGCATTGTATTAAGAATATCTATTGTGTTCATTATCATCCATGCCCAGGACTTTATTTTTTTAATTCCTGGTAAAATTAACATTGGTATTTTGAGGGGAATAGCATTGAATATGTATATTGCTTTGGATAGTATGGCGTTTTTAACAATATTAAGCCTTTGGAATGTATGAATACTGTATGTCTTTCTAGCCATAGTGTATCTCTTGTTTTCAGCTTACAAATATTTCACTTCTTTGGTCAATTCCTATGTTTTGTTCTTTGCGTTGCTATTGCAAGTGAATTGTTTTCTTTTCTTTTCTTTTTTATTTTTAAGGTTAATTCATTGTTAGTGCATTGAAGCACAACTGGTTAGTTTCATTTGTATCTTGCAACCTGACTGAATTTGTGTATTTGTTCAAGGAGTATTCTGTGGAGTAGTTTAGGTTTCCTACATATCAGATAATGTCATCTGCAAACATAATTTTACTCCTCCATTCTTTCCCAACTTGGATGCTTTTTATTTCTTTTTCTTACCTAACTGACCTGGGTAGGAATTCCAGCACTGTGCTAAATAGAAGTGCTGAGAGTCAGTGTCCGCACTTTGCTCTTAATCTTAGAGAACTAGTTTTCAGACTTTTACAATTGAGTATATAATGTTAGCTTTTCGTATGTGATAGTTTGACACTTTTTATCCTAAGAGAGTTTTGAATTTTGTTAACTTCTTTTTCTGAGTCTATTGAAATGATCGTATGATTTTATCCTTCATTCTGTTAATATGACATATCACAATACTTGATTTGCTTATGTTGAAGAATCCTTACATCCCAGAGATGAATCCTACTATGTCATGATATTGGATCATTTTAATATGCAGTTGATTTTAGTCTGCTAATTTGGAACCCCATGAAAGTCTAAATAGCTAAAGCAATCTTTAGAAAGAAGAACAAATTTGGAGGCATCACATTTCTTGATTTCAAAATACGTTACAAACCTAGAGTAATTAGAACAGTATAGCCTTAGCTGGTGTGGCTCAGTGGACTGAGTACTGGCCTGTGAAAGAAAGGGTTACTGGTTATATTCCCAGTCAGGGCACATGCCTAGACTGTGGGCCAGGTCTCCACAAGTTGGGAATGTGTGAGAGGCAACCACACATTAATTGTTCTCTTCTTCTTTTTCCCTTCCCCTCTTTCTAAAATAAATGAATGAATGAATGAATAAATAAAAATATTTTTAAAAAACAGTATAGTGCTGGCAAAAAATAGACAAACAGATATATAAACCAATGGAACAAAGTAAAAAGTGCTCAAGTAAACACACGAATACAGGGCCTAATGATTTTTGACAAGAGTGCCAAGAATAATATACCATGGGGAAATAATATGTTTTTAATAATGGAGGGAAAACTGAATGTGCACACATAAAAATATGAAGATTGGACCCACACACAAAACTCAACTAAAAATGGATTAAAGACTTAAAAGTAAGATGTAAATTTCTAAAATTCTTAGAAAAAAACATAGGGAAAAAATTTATAACATTGTGCTTGGCAATGATTTTTTGGACATGACATGAAAATCACAAATTAAAAAAAAAACACACAAATGAGATTACATCAAACTAAAATGCTTCTACACAACAAAGAAAATAATAAATATAGTAAAAAAAACTATGAAATTGAAAAGAAATTACAAATCATATATCTTATAATAGATTAATTTCCAAAACAGATAAATAATTCCTAAAATTCAATAGCATATAACAAATATCCCTGATTTAATATTGGATAAAATATTTGAATTAACCTTTATCTACAGAATACATGCAAATGACCATAGGTGTATATGAAATTATGTTAAACATGACTAGTTTTCAAGGAAATGCATATGAAAACCAAAATGAGGTAGCAATTTCCAACAGTTAAAATGGATATTATCATAAAGTTACATATATCCTCACCAACACTTATTATACATACAACACTTGTATAAGGTGTTAGTGAGAATATGGAGAAAATTAAACTTTGTTGGACATATAAAATGGTGCTAGTATTATCAAAACTAATATAAATTATTTTCTCAAAAAATTTAAAAAAATACTGTATGAACAAGAAATTCCATATCTAGATTTTTTTTCTAAAAGAATTGACATAGAAATCTGTGAAAGTTATTTGCCCTTCTAGGTTCATTGCAGCATTATTCACAATAATCATGATATGGGAAAAGTATAAGTCTATCAGTGGATGAATGCATAAAGTAAATGTGTATACATATCATACAATACAATGTAATTCATCCTTTAAAAAGAAGGAAATTCTGCCATATGTGATAGCATGAATAAATGTGGAAAACATTCGGTTAAGTAAAATAAGCCAGCCACAGAAGGACACATACTCAATAATTGCTCTTACAGGAGAGACTTAAAATAGTCATCCTTACAGAAACATAGTAGAATGGTGGTTTGCCAGAAACAGTGAAAGTAGAAAATGTAAAGTTGCTACTCAATAGTTATATAGCTCCTGTTATACAAGATAAATACATTTAGATGCCTATTTTATAAGGTCATGCCTATGGTTAACAATACTCTATTGTACACTTAAATTTCTGTCAAGAGAGTAAATGCAATGCTAAATTTTCTCTCCTAATAATAATAACTAAATCTAGTAATAATAATAATAATAATAATTATTATTATTATTAAATAAACCATTATCCCTGTCTAGCCCATAACTAAGGTACAAGGTTATCCACTGAAATTTATGTATTTACTGAATATGGTTTGAACAGAGTTAGTGGTCTCTGGTAACAATAAGCATAAGTACACATCTTGAATTCCACACTTGTTAATATATAAATCTATTGATAGTGCATTAAATCAGCAAGGTTATAGTAGACCTAAATAGCACAAACAACCAACATGACCTAATTGGCATTATAAAACACTAGACAACGGAATATATATTCCTTCAGAGGAAACTCTGAATAATAAAGAGAGGCCAAGTTCTGAGCCTTAAAGCATGTCTCAATGAATTTAATAGGTTTCATGTAATACAAGACATAATTTATGAGACTTAAGAGAATTAACATAGAAATCAGTAACCTAAGCATATTTCAAAATGCCCCCAAAATGCCCCTAAATGTAAATAGTGAATGATACACAGTTTTAACTCACTGATGGGAACAATAAAAAGAAACCTTAAGGGTGAAGAAAGTTTTTGAACAGAATAAAACTAAAAGCACGACATATCAAAAATATATGGGATGCCACTAAAACAGCACTTGTGGGTGACTTATTGTATAAAACAGCTGTATTGGTTATAAAATTGTCAATTATCAGGAAATTAGTAAAGATATAGATTTAAACAACTCTATAAAACAAATTGACCTAATAAACATGTGTAAATGCACCATCCCAAAGTAGAGTTGCGTATACACTTTATCCAGTGCACATGAACCATTCACCAAGACAGGTCATATTATGATGCATAAAATAGACCTTGATAAATTTAAAATAACCTTAGTCAGATAAAATATGTTTTCTGATCACAATGAACTTACATTAAAAATTAGTATCAAAAATATATCTAGAGAGTCCCCAAATATTTGGTAACAACACACATTTAGTAATATTTAGGTCAAAGAAGACTTAAAAAGAAAAATTAAATAAACCATACTATGAATGAATGAAAACATAATATATAATTTATGGAATGTTACTAAATCAGTATTTATGGTAAATGAAAGCTCTGAATGCCTAATTGGAAATGAAGAAAGTTCTCAAATTATGATCTAAGCTTCCACTTTAAGATAAACAACAACAACAAAAGGTGAATTAAGCTAAAATAGAGCACATATATATATATGTATATATATACACACACACACATATATATAATAAAGATGAAGCCAAAAATGTTTTTATATAAAATTTTAGAAAGCAGAAACATGATAGAGAAAAATCAAAGAAATAAAAACTAATGTCTTAAGTCAATAATATTGATCAGCCTCTAGCCAAATGTATAAATAAATAATGGATACATAAATTGCCTATTTCAAGAGTGAGATAAAAATGAGAGTATGCTAAATGAATAATAAGATAATATAAGAATAATAACATGCTATTAAATGTAAAAATAGATAAAAAAGACAAATTATTTGAAAGATATAAACAAATTCATTCAAGATAAACAGTCCCTACATCAAAAAAATATTAAATTTGTAGTTAAAAAATATTTTTTCAGAAAGAACTTCTGATCCAAATGACTTCACAGTAAATCTTATAAAACTTTTAAGAAAAAAATAATAAAAATTTCACAAAAGTCTGCCAGAAATTTGTAAAGGTTTTATTTTCTAACTTTTCCATGAACACAGCCTTAATTTTATATCAAAATCAAAGATTTTATAAAAAAATAAATATTTCTCAAGAACACAGATGTAAAAGTTTTGAACAACAATTTTTGTTATATTAACATATAAAAATGCAATACATATATTATGACCAAGTAGAGTTTATTTCCTAAATACAAATTTGTTTTAACATATGAAACTCAATCCATATATTTCATTGTATTAACAATTTTTAACAAAAAAAAAAATCACCTGCATAAATACAGAAAAATCATTTAATAACATTTAACATATATTTCTATTAAATACTCTAAACAAAGTACCATATTTTTTGCTCCATAAGTGGGGGGGGGAATGGGGCAAATATTGCATCACAGACTGTGAGGTACAGTACCTGACCTGTCAGCGTTGGCGACAGCTGTTAGAAGAGGAAGCAGTGGGCCAACGCGAAACCCCTGGGGACGCTTAAATGTCCCACTTTACTGCTGAATCTCAGGGCATCTGGGCAGTATGAGGATAGTGAAGGAAGTGATATCAGTGATGGTGAGCAACTGAGCTTCATAAATTCTGACAATAGCAATGATGAGTTCTTGGGGTTCCCAGAAAACTAGAAGAGTACTTGTACTTGAACCTTAAAGTCTCTCCCCGTTTGTTAATGACAGTGATGATGGTTCTTAATACCGCTGTTGACTGCTGTTCACTTTACATGGTTGAAATATTATTCTGTTATATTTTATTAAATATTTTAGTACACCATATGGTTCAGAATTTTTTTTTCTTGTTTTCCTCTTCTAAACTTAGATGCATCTTATGGCCAGGTGCATCTTATAGTGTGAAAAATATTGTGTATATATATATAGAAGAAACCTTCTTTAATCCAATAAAGGGTATCTAAAAAATCTACAGCTTACCTAATATGTAATGGTAAATGACTAAATATTTCCCCCCTAAGATGAGAAATAGGACAAGAAAATCTGCTCTTAGCATCCATATTAACATTGTACTAGACATTATAGTTAGTTCAATTAAGTAAGAAAAAGGATGAAATTATAACCAGATCAGAAAGGAAGGGAAAAAATGGTCTTGATTTACAGAAAACATCCTTTTCTATGTAGAAAAACTGGTGGAATTGACAAAAATTTTGTAGAACTATTATATGAATATAGTCGTCGTCGTCGGCAGCCGTCCGTCTCGAGAGACGATGGTGTAGCTTCTTAAGAGTCCATCTGCACCGCCGAGAATGGCTGTGCAGTCCGACTCGGGAGTGACATGGTAGTATCTGTCTCCTCCCGTGTTGAATCGACATCTTGCGATGACGCTGAAGCTACAGAGCCTGGGCAGGGTAATATGGAGGGTCTGCTGTTGCCCATGCAGCAGAACCCCCCTCTCTTCACAGCTGAAGGATCCAAGGGAAAGACGGAGTCAATACAGCTTGGGTTCAGGTGCGCCGCAGGAGTTGCCGGTGTTGACTACAACGTCAAACCGCCTTAGGGACTCCGGCTCCGGATTTTCTGTCGGGGTTTACTCCCTTAGCCTTTCCCCTGAAGAGATATGCCGCAAGGCAGCGGAGGTTTTTTGGAGTCAGAGTTTTCCTTCTCTGATTATGAATATAGTAGAGTTGTAGAAATATTAATATGTTTATGAATTTTATTTCTTTACATTAGAAACAAACATGTGAAATAGAAATTTAAAAATTATACTATTTACAATAACATTAAAACATATGAAACAAAATTCTTAAGGTTATATCTGACAAAAATGTCGCAAAACTTTCATGAATGTCTTTCATTGAAAACTACAAAATATCGCTGAGGGAACTTAAAGATCTAAATAAATTGAGATGTTTGTTATGTTAATGGATTATAACACCCAATAGTGTTAAAATTTTAATTCCTGCATATTGGTGTATTGAGTCAATGCAACCAGTGAAAATCCAAGTAGGTTTCTTTGTAGAAATTGACAAGCTGACTCTAAAATTCATATAAAAATATAAAGCACATAACACTTTGAAGAACTGTGAAAAATATAAATTAACATTACTTGATATTAAGACATTATAAATATTTAAAATGAGGCACTGGGGAAAACATATTCAAATTGATTAAAAAACAGAACATAAATTTCAAAAGTAATAATTGCATGGAAAGTTGATTTTTTATTAATATGTAAAGCCAATTATGTGGAGAACAGAAAGAAAACATTTCCATCAGACAGCTGGAACTTTCACTGTTTATGTACATTAAATTTACTCTGATCCATAGACTAACACCATATACACAATTAACCCAAATAGTCACAAACCTAAATGTAGAACCTCAAACTGTAAAACTTCTAGAAAACACCCTAGAAGAAAACGTTTGTACTTTCATTTAAGCACTAATTTCTTAGCTATGAAACCAAAAGCATGGGCTGAAAAAACAAATTTGATTTATCAGATATTATCAAAATTAAAAATAAAATGAAAACACAAAACCAAATACTTAAGAAAAATATTTGTATATCACATATGATAGCAGACTTATAGCCCCATTATATTAAAAAAAATTCTCAAAACTCACCAATGAGAAAACACTAGCCAAACAAAAATAGACAATATATTTTGGACATAATTATCAAATAAAACATATAGAAGGCACATGAGTACACAAAGAGTGTTCCACATCATTAGTCATTATGGACATAAAATTGAAAACTAAATCAAAATTCTTTCTATGGTTGTTTAATATTTAAGACTTAAAAGACAATTTCTTTTCTTTTTATTTATTTATTTTTATTTTTTTTTTATTTTGGTTTTTCAATTACAGTTGTCCCCTTTTCCCCTAATTCCTCTCCCCCACCCAACCCACCCCCTCTCCCACAGTCATATCCCTCCCCGTTGTCCATGTCCATGAGTCTTTTATACAGGCTCTTTAATTAAACCCTTCCCTTACTTCAATGATAGTGAGGATGTATAAATATTCAAACTCTCATATAATTCTAGGAAGAATGGATGTGAAAATGATAAAGCCACTCTAGGAAATAGTTGATCATGTTCTTAAGAAATAAAAGATGTGCATACAATTTAATACAGCCATTCCAATGCTAGGTATTTATCCAAGGAAAATGAAAGCATGTGTTGCTAAAAGACTTGTAAACAGATGGTTATCACAACTTTACTTGTTAACGGCACACAACTGGAAATAACGCCAATGTTCAACAGTTAAAAGGAATAAACAAATGGTGGTATACAATAGAATGCTAATCAGCAATGCAAAAGAATAAAATATGTACATGAAAGCATGCATGAATCTCAAAATACTTATGATGAGTTTAAGAAACCAGGCAGAAAGAGTACAATATTTAAATGTTGGACTCAAGCAAAAACAATGGCTAATGACGGAGGCATTAATCAATATTCTCAAAATTAAAGTAATAGATGGGAAGTATGCCTTCAAGGTCAAGTACAACTTAAAAGATGAGCAAGTCTGCATAGGCTCTTTGATAAGCATGACCAGTGCAGTTTAGGATAAATTCTTTTAGAAGACACAAAGGAAAGGCTAACCACTTCCCAGAAAATTGTCAAGGGTTTAAGGGACCAGATACTTTTTGTAAGTAGTCCTGGTAAGAAGGAAATTATTCTCTTCAGTGAAAAGAGTTGTCTATTTTATGTAGCTAATATAAAATTATAGGAAATACAAACCAATGTATAATGACATAAAACAGTTCAGTGTTTAGGTGCAGAGTAAGGCAGTTTGGGGTAGAAAGTGGGGAAAGAGGGGTAATACAAAAAAGCATAAGGAAACTTTGGTGAATTAATGAATACGTTCATTATTTTCATTATGGTGATGGGTTCATGTCAAAATCTGAGGAATCCCCATGTGTTATATTCTTCATTAAGACATATATTTTTATATGAGGGATGAAGGAGTAACATGTTTAGTCACAAATTTCTTTTGGAAAGACAAAATATCACATTATCAGTAAGCCAAGGTACTTTTCTAATTTGTGATGAGTTCTCCAAAAACTTTATTGAAGATTCAAAGGCTTAAATAAACATTTAAGTATACATAAAGAATTAACAAAACACAAAATTAATTCACCACAAACAGTTGTAGAAAACCAAGTGAGTCACAATTTCTAATCTGAAAAGGCATATATTATGCATTACCTTCTATAAGCAGGAAATCTCACACTAAACTGGAATATCTTAAATGCTTAGACAAAAATTATTCTTTAAGATATTGGAAATTTTGTGTCTTATAAAGAAAAATATAAATTATGTATAGTTCAAAAGCCATCATATTAATCTAAAATATTCACTAAGTATTAAAATTTTATCAAAATAAAATGCAATATATATATTAAAATGATCTCACAGTAGATTTTATTTTACTGTATATATGTGTATAAAGGGAATTTAATAGTGGAAATTTGTACATAAAACATTACTAAAAATATGAGGAAAGTCTTAAGGTGTTAAGAGGATAATAATAAAGACTTAGTTATTATCTAATTTGACCCAAAATATATGCCTTTATTTTTTCTTGGTAAACTGCATATTTTGACACATAAAATCAAAACATTTAACACTGACTTTATACTTTTATTTCAGGATTAATAAATCAGTGTAGTAAGTGGCATACACTCTAACTGATGATAAAGTAGAAGTAAGTATAATCTAATTAATTATCAATAACCAGAAAGTGCTTCAATTGCAACATTACATTACTTTGAGGCGGAAGAACTATGTTTTCAAGTATAGCCAAAAAATCTAAGTCACTGGCGCCTTTGACACATTTCTAGCTAATGGTTAGAAAGAGAGTATGCAGAGGTTAATCACCAGAACTCACTACTTTAATAATCTTTTTTAAGACAATGCAATTTTGAGATGATAAGCAATAACATAAAGCTGAAAAACAAAGTTTTTATAACCATGGTGATATTGTAATGGAAAGAATCTTATGAATGAAGAGTATTGTCATATTTACTATGATGAAGAAAACTGGGAAACTCCAAAACTTTTAACATTGCAACTAAGTGAAAGTTTGCTACCTCTGTTTAGTTTCTCAGACTCTGAACACATTATTGAGAATAGCGGTTTTCTCTATGAATGTCTATGCATGGAAAAAAGGGTGCTTGGTGAAACTTTCAGCCTCAATGAAGCCATATCCTTAGGCATATTCTGAAACCACCTAGTCAGTGGTCTAGAAAATATTATTAGTTTTGTTTTGGAAAAGTAAGAATAAAGACGAATTTCAAATTTTATTCAGGACAATCCTAGTGCTAACTTCTTCATATGTATTCCAAAGATTCCATGGGATTAAACATGGCTGTTCTAGTTACCTATTCAAACATTCTTTTAAAATGTTATTTTAGAAAGTACATTTCTAGACAATAAATACCACAGTGATTTTTTTAAAAAGTAAAACTGATATTTTAAAGTACCTGAAAGATATTTCATTTGGTTTTGATTTACTGTTTGTTTCTTAGTTATCATTTCAGAGTGTACTTTCAATCTATTGTGAATAGTATTTTAGCTGCATAGTTATTTCATGCTGTATTAAAATGATTACTTTTCAAACAAAAAATTACCATATCAAAGTTATAACTTTTAACTACCTAGACCTTAAGTCATATTTAACTTACTCCATCTTCCCTCTGGATAAATACAACAGGTCATAACTTAGAGAAAGGAGGGATGTTGGTTTAAACAGATGGCTTTGTGTCTTCCCTGATTCAAGGGGAACCATGGCAACAAGCAAAGAGGGGGTGTTGCTTAGCAACTGGAAACATTAATGAAGAGATTTCTGAACTATTTTGGGGGGAAAATGTGTTTTGGAAAAACTTCAGGACTTGGCACAAATGTACACCAAAATTCATTTATGAAACATGCTGAGTACATAATCACAAATCTGAAAATCCTAATCCTTTATAAAAAAGAATATCAAATAAGTGACTTATTAGACATTTTCTCTAAAAGTAACACTTTTACATTAATAACAGAATTTATGACTAAATATAAGAAAACGTTAAAACCACATCTTGAGAGGTTATAATGAGAAAAGCTAGGTTAATTACAAAATCTATTACTGTTACACACTGTAATACAATGTGAGATTTTACATGGGATCAGTAATTTATCTAGCTGAGTTGCTGGGATGTACCACATCTGCTAATATATGCAATGCCGTCACCCAAATCTGTTCCCCCAAGGTAGGAAAGTCACTGCAGCTGTAAACTGTCAAAGTTTGCCTTAGCTAAGAATATATTTCCCCCTGAAAACATATTCTTCATTAGCATTTTCCCCGTATTATGCCTTCAAGTTAATCTTGAAAACATGCCAAATGTCATATATATATATATATATATAGTTATAAATACATATATATTCAGTTATAAAAAGTAAAGCCCAACTGGGTCTTTAACATGGATATGTAGCTATTATTTTTGTGTTCTATATGTTCCTGGATTAAAAAAATATAAATTTAAAAATTTTAATAAGCCATGTCAGATTTGACACAGTCATTATATACGTATAATTTATTATTTAATATGTGTTTTCAAGTGTCTTTCAATGTATTAACACTCGTTTTATAATGATTTCCACATCACCAGCAAGAACTGTGCTAGGTGCTACAGCTAATGTTAAACACACTGCAAAAAATAAAACATTTTTCTGTGTTTCTCCTGTACTATAACTCTGGACACCAAATGTGTGGCGTTTTGTTTATTTATGTATTTATTTTTTTCCATAACAAGCAATTCTGTGACACCAGCTGGGTTTCCTACTATTTAACTCAATTCTGATACTATCCACCTGGAGATAACATCACATCCCACAGGAAAGGGTCCAGTTTTGTAAGACTGCCCCCCCACTTCAGATGACAATAACAAGTCCAGGTTGTTACCTGTTTTCTGCTGGTCAGGCTATACATCAAGGTCTCCCACAACTCCCTCTTTTGCTAGAGCAGCTCCCAGAACTCAGAGTGACATTTTCCTTGCTTCTATAAGAAAAGTTAATCTACAGGGGCATCCGTATGGCATACAGCTTATAAACGTAGTCCCTAAATCTGAAATACATTAGTGGCAAACTCACTTCTGTGCAGTCTTGTGCAAGTTACTAAATCTCTCCAGTTTCCTTGTTTTAAAATATGGCTAAGAGTACTTATTACCATTAAGTTAATTAAACAAGGAGATGACTTTAATATATAGTGGCCTAGTAAGCAAACCAAAACCTAAGCCTGCAAGTATCTCCAGGTAAAAAATCAAAATCTGAAGACAACCAATAACAATGTATGCTACAAACAACCAATAACGTCTATGCTTTGTTAAAGTTTCTTTCACATAAAAGTTTCTTCCCAGCTCCTGTCTGTGGGGCACTCCTAACGAGAGTACTACTGGTTAGGCGCTGCCTGATTCAAATTGATACATGACCAACTAAACTCTCCAAAATTTTAGTATGTTTCAGTTTATATTTTAATACTACTAAAGGCTCTTAGGAATTAATAAATATAAAGCACAAATAAACGGATTGTGAGAATTGAGCGAATTAATACCTAACTGGTCTGCACATAATGTCCTTGCATTTCAGGACCCTACATTATAATAGGGATGAGAAAAAACTCAGTTCTGGGGCCACTGTGTGTGTGTGTGTGTGTGTGTGTGTGTGTGTGTGTGTGTGTATGTGTGTGTGCTTTGCAGGTCTCCCCTTGTCTGCCTGGGTTTTCTCTGGGAATGCCAGTTTCCTTCCACATTCCAAAAGCTGTGCATGTTTAATTGCCATGTCTAACTTGTCCCAGTCTGAGTAGTTGTGGGCGTGACAGACTCAGAGATGAAACCGTGTCCAGTCCAGGATTGGTCCCATCTTTTATCCTGAACTGCCAGGAGAGGCTCCGGCCACCATGCACTATGCACTGGAACAAGCGGATTGGGGGAAAAAAGGCAATCTTATTTGTTTCTATCAATCTTCCTTAAGTGTATGTATATCTCGCATTTATTTCAATGTTCACTATTAGAGTTTTGGGGGTCTTTATTTAGAAGTATGTTGATGTTTTTGTGACCAGAAATGCTGTAGAAACCTGTCTTACTTATCTCAATTTGCTGTGGGAAATTAGTTTTACTCTATGTCATTTCACTTAAAGTTGCAGTTTCCAAAAACCAATCGGGGAAGTTAGGTGAGGATGTATATACTGTGCATGAAGTTCTGAATGCTGGGGTATACGTGGGTGTGTTCTCTTTTATGTTGGTATTTATTTATTTGTATTATTGTTGTGTATGTTATTCATAAAATAAGAGATTCATTACCTATGGGCATGGACAACAGTATGTGAATTTACTGTGAGAATTGGGGGCAGACTGGATGGAAGGACAAAAGGGAAAATTGGGACAACTGTAATTGTATAAACAATAAAATATTTAAAGAAAAAAAATGACAAAATAAGGACTTCATCTGGGATTTAAATGAAGTGATTAGAATGAAAAACTATTTAATGCAAGTTACTCAATGCATGTTATACTAATGGAATCGGAAATGTTCAGCATTAAAAATACTTTGAAGATTTATTAGTCTAAAATTTTCTCTTATGTATGAAAAATGAGTCATCCAAAGTAAAAAAAGTCTGTGATTTTCTTCTGTGCTCATTTTATTTGTGTTATGTTCCAGACATCATGCTATGCATTTTAATAATATTGTCCCCTCTTCTGCATCCTCCAAAATATATTAGCTAGAAATTAATAGTTCTTCATAAATTGCCTACTTTGTACACCTAAGAAGGTAGCAGCAGCTGGATTCACATCCGTATCAGTCTTCTATTGCTACATAATGAGTTACTGCAAGCTTAGATTAAAGCCATACCTGTTTACGGACTCCTAGTAAAGGTCAGGATTGGACAGGCTGGACTGAGGCCTCTTAGGGTCTCACAGGCTGAAATCAGAGTGTTGTCAGGGCCATGCATTTGGCCAGAGCCTCTGTAGGAGAACCTGTTTCCAGATCCACGTAACTATCACCATGACTGGTACCCATTTTTTTTTTTTTTTTTTTTTGCCAGCGTCATCTGGAGGCTACCTTTTACCCCTAGATGCTGCCTGTATCTGCTGCTACGTGGCCTTCTCCACCTTCAAAGTCAGCAATAGGACGTCCTTCTCACAGCTATCATCTGTCTGATTTCCTTTCCGCCACCAGCCAGAGAAAACTGCCTGCTTTTAATGGGCTTTGTGATTAGATTAAGCCCACCCAAATAATCTCACCATTTTAAGGTTAACCGATTAACAACCTTTACTAACCTGCAAAACTAATTTTACCCTGTAATGTAACATAATCATGAAGTAATATTGTTTATTTCTGAATTCTACTCACTCTTGAAAGGGAAAAGATTATACAAGGAAGGGTCACTAGGGATTATTTTATAATTCTGCATATCTGGCACCCAAGTCTGTGACAAAAGAGATCATTCTCTTAAAAACTAAGTGATAACGTGGGATCATTTCAAAGTGGTCTTAATATCTGTTTAAATTAATGTTAGGATAAACAGGCACTCAAAGAACCTACTTAGCTGGGTAAACAACTAGATAAAAATAGAATTATACCTACTTTCACAGATTTATGTTATGTTGTACCAAATACCAATGTCTTATGTTTTGAGAATACTGTCAGTGTATCCAAATTAAGTGGCCTTTTTGGTTCTAGATTTAAGATCCGGATGTATCATTGAAAGATATAAAATTAATCTCACAGAACTCTTGTTTTTTCTGAGTTGTACAAAAATTAGTCTATCATAAAAATCAATATGTAATTATGTACTGTGTTGGACATAGACAATGTACCTACTTAATTATCTCCTTAAATTCTTCTGCTCAATAAGATGTTTCCATTATTAAGGGAAAATAATTCATCATAGTTTCCCTGTTCCTTCCAGTAATAAGCATAAATTGTATTATCATATCTTCCATATAATTGTCAGAATCAATGTCTGATAAAACAATACTGAAACATAAAATCTAAAATTAGTAACACTGATTAAAATGTGTAGAAAGTTTACCATTACTCTCTTAGAACATAAGCTGTATGAGAGAAGTATGAGTCTCACTAACTTGTCACTAATATATTTTAAAAAGGGCCTATAGTATATTGATTGTCAAAGTTTCAAGTAAAAACTGAATAAAGTTGGATTTATTTACAAATTATGTAAATAAATGGATTTAAATGATCCTCAATGATTTGGTATGAAAAAATGATATCTCTTCAGAATAAATTCCAGGTATGCTAGTTTAAAAAGTATGTTTAGGACAACTTTTTCTAATTAAAATCTTCAACATAATTAACAACACTATTGGTTATTTAATATGTCAATTTGACAAACTTTTGCTGTATATTTTGCTGGACTATTATTATACATAAAGCCTAATTCCTTTAAGGTGTATAGTCTATAAAATATCCACATTATGCTTATCTATGTGTGAAATATAATAATTAGAGATAAATGCATTCATATGTACTAAGGATCAATATATAGATTTTTGTATTAATCCTTAAAAATTTTTAATCCTAAATTTTCATTATTGCTTAAAAAATTATCCACTATAATTAAATGGAATGAAAGAGACACACTTTAAAAGAGATAAATTAAAAGCTATAATTGAAGACCAGAATTTTATTGTTTTGTGTGTGTGTGTGTATGTGTGTGTGTGTTTTCCAGTGATTTTAATGTAGAAACTTGAGAAGCAATGACCAATATTTCTAATCATGATTTTGTGTCCTCCATGTAACAGCAGAAAAATTCCAGTAATCAGAGGTATAAAAGATAAACACTCTTGCTAAATTAATGCACAAAAATAACAAATAACATTTCCTCCTTTTTATCACTTATTCAGCCATAATATGAACTCCACGTATGGTACACATTGGATTAGGGCAGTCATTAAAAATAAAAAGAAACAACATTCAGAATAAGTTCTCAAGAATTTCACAGTCTGCTAATAGTTCATATTGATCACATACCAATCACTTACAACATGTGAAATCTTATATGCTGTCTTTAAGTTCACTTTCACAAGTTGGTAGGTGTACTTAGTTCTGTTAGAAAGCTAAGACTATTGATGATCTGTGAGTTTCAGTATTTTTAAGATAACACCAAATATAAATGTTCATATTAGAGTTTGATTCAGCTCTAGTAGACTCCTGGCAAGGAAGAACACACAATCCAGAACTGATGCAGGAGGAAATTTCCTACACACACACACACACACACACACACACACACACATGTGACAAATATGTAAATTCAATGAACAGCTAGTATTCATCTACGGAAATTTAAATTCTAGATTAAACAAGTGGGGAATAGAATACCTGCCAAAAAACATAAGCAGAACAATATTTACAAGGAATCCTGTAAAACACATATACTTAAAAATTTCTATAGAAATACAAGATGGAACCAAGTAATGGAAAGGACTGTGAAACTGTGCCTAAAGTAAGTTTGTTATAAAACAAAGCTGTGCAAGTCCTTACATCTTGAAAAGCAAGACAGAATCCCTTTTTGGACAGGGGTCCAATCTCTCTCACCTCAGTGTTAAGCTTTATCTTTCTTTTATCAAGGTCATCTTGAGTAAAACTTCCATCTGCAGCAATGGTGTTGACTTTTACAGAGAGGTTTTCTCTTGTATTCCTGCCAGCATCGTCGTCTGTTCTACAATAGTACACATTAAAGGTTTCCTTGCAAGTTCCCAGTACTCCAGGAAGACTGTCACAATCCCTCAGGGTGAATTTCAATTCTACAAAAATCTTTTTTTTTGTGTTGTCTTGCAAAATCCAGTTAGTCCTCAGCCAGTAGTTTTGATTGGGGTCCATGACCTGGCATACTTGGTAGGTTTGTATCACAGTATAATTCCTCATCCAAACCACTAACTTCTTCCAACTGTAAAAGTAAATAAAGATCATCAGTCATTGAGCAAAAAATAACATTTTGATTTCGAGAGTGCATGAGAAATCCTTTATAGCACCAATGGATATCTTTGAAACAGATGGATTCCTACCTGACAAACACTGTAATGTGCGAATAGAGCAGTCTCACTTCAACTTCATCCTTGTGGTGGAACATCATTTAGGTTGCTCGCATTGTTTGTGCATTTGATAAATATTGCATTTTCTTCAATATTAAAAAAATAAAACAAAAAAATTAGAGATACAGGAAACTAAAATAACAAATATTGAAATGACCAAAGCAGTAGCAGATCATTAAGATGAGGTGTAGAGAGGATACAGTAGGAAAAACCCATATGTTAAACTGTATCGCAGGATGGCCCAAGAGTAACAAAGAAAGGGGATATATAAAAAGGTTAGGTAATAGTGGCAAACATAAAGCTTTTTAATAATTTTATTTAGAGTTCTAAAATAAAGGACAGGGGGCAGGGGAGACAGGCAACCTGTGAAGAAATAAAAGATTAAAGTTTTAGATAATAAGAGTTGAAGTTTATAACATGCTACTTCAAACAACTACAAAAACGAGTACACTCTATTGCAATTCCAGCAACAGCAAACATAAACACATTTTAATGAAACTTCAATATATTAAGGGTAAACAAAAATCCTAAGACTTACTAGAGAGATAGTGAATTACATACAACAAATGAACATCTGTTTTGTTTGTTGCATTTCAAATGTTGAGTCGAATAATGCCAGGACCCATGTTTGGGATATGAAAGGGATCAGAACAGACAAAACTTGCTGCCCCCTGTCAATCTTTTGTTGAGGGAAATGAGATGGAGTACAGACCATAAAGTTAAGTACATTACAGTGTTATAGAAAGTTATTCTTTCTCAGGAGGGCGAGCTGGGGATTGGAGGTGCAGGTAGGGGCTTGGATTGAGTAAAGTGAATTAGATTGTAATGGGCAACTAGTGGTTAGGATATTCCTCTTTGAGAAAGTGACATTGAGCAAAGGAATGAAGGAAGTGAGTTACATATCTATGCAGATGTCTAGGTGAAGATTATTCCAAACAGGGAAAATAAGCAGTTTCCAATTGTAAAGGCTTCCAATAGCAGTTTACCAAGCATAAGTGAACAAGAGGCCAGTATGTTTAGAACACATATGAGTAAAAGAAATTGGGGGTAAGATTAGAAAAGGATCCTGTCTGTATATCATGAAAGTCTTTTTAAGTAACTATAAGGATTGGGACTTTTATTTTGGGTGAATGAGGATTTTGGGGAGGATTCTAAATAGAGATATGAACATCATCAGACTTAGATTTTAAAAGGACCAATCTCAGTATTGTGTGGGGAAAAAAAAAAGTTTTAGGAACTAGACAAAGATGAAAGCAGAGAGCCCAGGTAGGAGACAACTGTAATAATCATATGCCTAAGAGATTATGACGGCACACACCAGCACAGGAAACAATAAGAAGGGGCACACACCAGAAGGAAAATGATAGGAAGAGGCTAAATTGTACATTTTAACAATGTATTTAAGAATATATTCAAGAATGGTTCTCAATAGAAAAACAAACAAACAAAAAAAAAAAAAAACGTTGTCATCAACTGGAATTGAAAAAGCTGTGGGATTTGGAGCAGAAGACCAGAGTTCCATCCTAACATGTGAAATTAGAAAGCTATACTTTATATGCAAGAATGAGAATTCAGGGAAGAAGTTAGGTATATGTACTGAGTTTTGGAGAGAGGTTTGTGTTGAAGACAATACATTTGTGATAGCAATCATATCAGTTCACTAGTGCATTTAGTAGAAGTAGATTTTTAAAAAGAACCTTTCACAAAGTCATAGGATACTCCTAAGTTAAGATATGTGGAATAACCAATAAAAGACATTGTGGTAAACTACAAGAAAAACTAATATTATGTGTTTTCCTAGTGATTGAATTTTATCAAGTGTTGAGCAATTAACTCTGACAACTATTGCTTTTAGGGTAGATAAAGTGATAACTGAGAATTGACTCTTGAAGAATCGACCAATGGTTTTGATGACTTTGGTCCAAGCAAGTTAGATTGCTTGGTGAAAGAAAGTGTTTAAATAAAGAATACTAGAAGATAAATTAAGGATAATATAGATAGTTTATTCATTTGAGAAGTTTTCTTTGGAGAGAAAGCAAAATGAAACAGTTGGGGGTTTAAAAATTATTATTCTTCCTTCACCTCTGTCTCATTTTTTTTTTAATTTGAAGAAATAATGTCATTTTATTACAATGAAAATGATTTCATAGAAAGAAATCATAAGGGTGTATTAGAGAGAAGAAATTACTGGAGCTATATTCTTGATTAGGGCTAAAAGGGAAACAAATGAGTGCTTGAGTTAGTGCATTAGCTGTGAAGAGGATCATGAACGGTTCATATGTTGTAATAGGCAGTGAAACGATACATAAATTGTGAGTTGGGAGGTATGCTGATATGCAGATGAATCCAGAGAAGTTCTGTTCCAAGTGTTCAATTTTCTTAATGAAAGTAAGCTTATCGGTCCAGAGAAAAGATAGAGAAGGTGATTATTGGTCACTGGAGGAGTGAAAAATAGTGAAATAATTGTTAGGATAGTAGGAAACTTAATGAAACATAAAAATGTATAATCAAGATGCCTAGAAACATGAAGTCACATTTAAGTTTCCAGATTTTGAATTTAAAAAGTATTTTTCCATATTCCAAAGAGAGACACTGATGGTGTGCTTGTGCCAAGCAGGTGAGAGAAATATGAGAGGCAAGGGTCAACGAGTCAAGGAGTTTGATCTAGTTAAGGTGGGACAAAGTGATCTCACAGATTTTTGTAAGAGAGAAAAGTTGGCTTGTTCAATAAATTGAAGTTTCCAGAGATATTAAAAGTTCTGGAAATTGTGGTACTAGAGAGAGTGAGTTGGCAAAGAGTTGAAAATAAGAGTTCCTTGTAGGGACTAATGTAAACAGCAGTGAAAGGCAGGTCAGCCATGGTGTTCTCAGGGCAGATGGCATTGTGACAGTCAGGGAGAAAGGTGAGGTGAATTTCTATAGCTCACTCTTAACCCCACTCAGGGGACTTGAACTCATAAAATGAATGCAGAATGTGTAAATGAGGTATGGAATTGGATTGATTAAACTGATTATTTCTGACAGCTGTCAAGGGAGGACAGAATTTGCAGAGCATGTGCAGAATCTTTGTTGATACTGTTTGCTGTGTGCAAAAGATCTTCTTCACAATCTAGGGGTAGAATGCCTGGGAAGACCTGAGTCAGTTCCCTATCTGGAGGAGTCTGGATAGCCAGAATCCTCCCATGGCTATAAGAGTGCTGGTGACAATTTAAAGAGTTTATAATTAACTATTGTAATTTATGAAGGTGGGTGTATCGTTTCAAGTTCACCCTGGCTGAACCTATTTACTTTGGAGTCAAGTGGGTATTTATTAATCAACATTTGTTTGTTTGTTTCAACACTCAGTCTTTTTTCTCTCTCTCTCTCAACACCCTCTCTTTTCCTGCCTCTGTTTCTCTTTCCTTTTTTTCATCTCAAACATACATACATGTTCACAAAGATTATGACTAAATAGGGAATTTTTTCCTGGTTCGTAGATGTCGAAAGCTATGATTTTATTTCAACTTCTTGGTAATACTATATAAAGAATTGAATTGTCATTGATTCATCTTTCTTCAAGGTTTGTAACTAGTTTACTTTCATCACCTTTGGTAACTTAACAGATAATAGACCATATATAGTTGCTCTTAGAGTAGGAATAAAAATCGACACCTCTGTATTCCATGAAATGTTAAGGTGTAATATTCAGATACACCTTTCACTAGTAGTTTCAGTACAGTTGTAAAGTTACTAGCCAGAGATTGAAGTGGAGAAATGATGACATCAAGAGTAAGGCATCCCAGGGAGAGAATTAATGTCAAAATAATTACATGGTTCACAGTCAAGGCTGTACGGTCATTAGCAACTCTAGAAAAGCTAATTAAATGAGTCAAAAATTGAGTTTAAGCCAGTTAAGTCCAAGTGTTTCTGTGGCTTCTGAACAAATAGACAACGCCTAAGAGCTGAGAATGTACTCATTAATCAAAGGAACTGAAAATTATATCACACTGATTAAAACCCCATGTAATAAAAATGCCTATTTAGTTTTCTTTGACAGTGAGATCTTAGAAAAACAGAACTGCTATAAACTTTAATTTGCTCCTACAATCAGACAAGTTTTTCATGTTATTATTCTCTCACAACTATTTTTGATAATTACATAATTTTCTTAACTCCTTAGCTCTTTTTTAAAAAATCAATACCCATTATTAGATTTTTAAATTAGGAAAAAAGTATTTCTTTAAAATATAGACCCAACTTCATGTATAAAAAGACTGAAAACAAGAAAAAAATAGAATGTGCAGTGCAGTGCCAGATTTCAGAAAACAGAAAACATTGCAACATTTACTACCACTGAAACAAAGCTTACTTTCTTGTGTTTAAATTTTTACCTTTACAGTTTTCAAATATTTTATTCAGAAAGGGAAAATAAAACAGCAGAAATCTGTGTCTGTAGAATTATAGCAGAATCCTGTGTTTTGAGTAAAAAAGCAAACAGAATTTGAGAAATGGAAAAGAACATAATGGATGGCATAAACATGGTGGCAACGTTATTTTAAAAACTTGCTACTCTTTGTAAACCATTAACCTTGCTCCTTTACCAGGCTGCCTCAATGGGCCTGGTTTATTTTAGAATGCACTACTACAAAATTTTTTCAGAAGATACACCTTAGATTCTTATGAAATAAACAAACCTGATAAATTAACTTACTACACTTTCACATACCACACCTTTAATTCAAGCGATAACCAATTTAAGAGGGGAATATTAATGATTATTCAGAAAAAAAATAACACTCGTTTCCAAAAATATTCTTTTAAAAATAAACTAATTCAAAATTAAGTGACTATTAAAATAAGAATTGAAAACCATTTTGGAATTATATAAATATCTTGAAAACTATGTACATTAAACAAATTAGAAATGGTGGAGTGTATGTTTCTTAAAAGCAGATTGTGTAATGTAGTTTCCATGAGACATTATATCAGTTAGGAAAGCATTCCTAAAATGTAGAAATGGATATTCTGTAACATCTGTATCCTTGCAAGGGTGTTTTATTGTCAATCTCTTCAAATATAAATAGGCTCGTATGTGCCATATATGCCACATATGCACATGTGCTTTAATATATGCAAACTAGCTAACATACGCTAACATTTATTCTAAGTTTTTAGTGCTATTCTTTATTTGAATTCCACCATTTTGCATAGAATTTGGTGGCAGGTATGTATCTCTTATATTTAAAAAGTGTTAACACAAACATGATTGGATGCAATAGTTCAACATGCATATTAATGGCTCCTAAATCCCCGAGGTTGAGCTAGTCTTTGAGTATACAGATTTGAAGAGGATGAGTTCTGTCATCTGACACAACTTTCTTTTAATCCTGGCTTTTAAAATCATTAGATGTGTGATTTTAAACAAGTAACTTACTTAAATTTTCTTAATATCTGTGTTTCGTCTGTAAAGTGGGGACAATAATATTTATCATACTAAAACATTTTGATAATTTAAGATAGTTTATTTCAAAAAATGTTAAAGTATTTGGCACAGAAATGAATTTAAAAATTGCTAGACCTTGTGATATTCAGAGCTTCCTTCCGTGCTTTTATCTTGGGCATCACACCAGAAGCACCTGAAGAGCTTTTAAAATGTTAAAATATCCATGCCAATCTCCAGATTAATGGAATTAGACTATATGTGGGAGGGGCATAGACATTAGTATTCATGTAAAACTTCTCAAATGATTATAAATAGCAAACCGATTTGAGAATCACTGACATAATACAAGGCAAATAGGTACTGTTACTTCATTACATGAGTCTTAAACATTCTTTGGTTAAACATCCCCAAATAGTTACAGACAAATGAAGATATTGTAGGTGGGGAAGACTGTTCTGGGAGGTGAATGGAAAAAGCACAATAAAGAAGGGTAAGGTGGTTATTCAGGCTTAAGTCCTAGTCTTCTCCATTGAGTTTCCTGAGACTTAGAGCCATCCTTTTATTCCTGGTACAAAGAGAAAGACACCCATACAAATGGAGATTTTTCCTTACATAAATGTTTCTAACAAAAATGTAACTTTTCAGTTTTGAGAGCTTTTCCTATGTCTGCTTGTTTCTTTAAAATAATCAACCTAAGATAATCTTTACACCAAAGATGCATATGAGGAAGAACCTTCCACGAAAAGCACATTTTATTATTGAAACATTGTATTTATTCTTACATGTTTAAACTTCAGTCACCTTCAAAGTACCCTCAATTTGATGCAATATATCAGTTGAGACATTTTTTCCACTCCTCAGTTTTTAAACTCATCAATTTTGATGTCTTTTAGTGCTTCTGATGTTTTTTGTCACCTCTTCCATGTCAACAAAATGTTTCCTTTGAAAAAAATTTTTTTGGGTAAACAAAAAGGAGTTGCTCAGGGCAAGATGAGCAGGGACGGTGGGGCAAGGAGTCATGCCGAATTTAGTGAAAATACTGCTGAACACTCAACGCAGTGTGAGCAGGTGCACCCACAAATCATCCATCATGAAATGGCCAAATGCACTTAAAGAGTCTTCAAAAAAATTCATTGAAGACAAACGCAGCCAGCAGATACACTCATACACTTAGCAGGGGGAGCCTGTATTACAAGGCACCTGCCCTCCAGAAGATAATTCCAGGTTTATGGGGATCCTCCCTTGTATTTTGGGATTGTATGTTCCACTCCCCTTCAGTTATAACCAACACATTCAGTATTAGCCACTCTTAATGCACTCAACAACAACAAAATAAACTTTAGAGTTGACAAACGGTAAAAACAAAGTTGCTTAGAAAAAAGTCAATAAATTTCCAAATGAGAGAAAATAAGAGGAATCCATTTAATTTAATTCAAATTTTAATTAAAAGGAAAATAATAGTCAAGAAGCAGTGTTTTTCAAAGGAAAGTGAGTCATGATAGTACTATAAGGAAAGAAAAAGTTTCTCCTATTTTTTAAATTCTTTTATCTGGTCTAATATTAAATTAGTATAAGGCATATTAACAGAAGAAGAAAAAGAAGCAAATTTAATTTCATACATATGAGGATCCTTTAAAGTCCCAAGCCCCAAAGATATGAGACTCAGGGCCTGCTGGGCAATTGAGGCTCACTTATATGCCATCCTGAGCTAAAGGATGGATAAGGGTTTGGCACTTCAAAGGATATGAAGATTATTCACGGGGCAATAAGAGGAGTAGATATTTATTTGGTAATTAGATGTTTGCTCTTACATGCAGATAGGACTTTCAAAAAAATAATAACTCTTATAATTGGCTTCTTTCTGGGCCAGGGTCCCTGTTGAAATTCTTTTAGATAGTTAGGAAAGAGAGGTAAACATTTTTCTTTAGGCAGCTGAGTTTTAATTGCCTTTAGCCTATAATTCAGGTGCTAAAATGGCACGTTTAGATTGGTATATTTGCTGAATTTCAGTATAATCCCTTCAGGTATTTACATAATTCTGATCAAAAAGAAAGCAAGTGCTAGAATTAAATTTCCATAGTTATATGTAATAATTAAAAATCATGTTATTACATATGAGAATTGGGTAATTGTGTATGAAATCTTTAATTTACTATTATTTAGTATAAAGGTTAGCTAAATTGCTTCATTTGCATGCAAGGTTTATGGTGTATATATATATATATATATATTTTTAAATCATTTTTTACCATTTGAGGTATTTTAAAGTAATTCATTTATATTTGCCTTGAAGATTTAAAAACTGATTTTAATTATATATATATATATGTGAATGTCATATATATTATATATATATGTATATATATACATTCCGGATGGATCCCTTATAACCATGACACTTTTAGTAGCTTTTATGATATAAATTGACTTGATTACAAATTTTTCATGTATTATTTTATAAAATCAATTATGAATTAAAACACTAATAAAATGTTATAGTTTGTTCTAATACAGAGAAAATGAAATTATTAAGAGAGAATATACTTGCTAAATCTACTCTTTGATGAAGTATTCCTAGAAAAAAATATATATACACATACATACATACACACACACAAGCACACACAACACAAGATGCTTTTGTTTACATAGCAAATTGATAAATGATAAGATTATCTATTTCTTCATTTTTAAGTGTAGTAGAAATGCAAGAGTGGGTAAAATTAGGTTTACAGTTATTCATATGGAAAATAATCTAATAATTAATTGCAGGGTTTCCGGAACCTGCAGTTTCTCAATCGAGGATGAAGAAATTGACCCAGAGACGAATAACCTGGGGAGGAAGGGAGAGTGCCCCTAGGGTGAGGTCACTGCCAGTCTTCTTCTTAACAGAGCTTCTATTGAGTTAGCTACGTGCAGAAATGCTTGGCTTGTGAAAGCAGTCCTCCATGGGACCATAAAGAGGATTGTCAAATAGGAACATATATTAATACATTGTAACAATCAGTTAGACTTTCTGGGATCAGAGCACATTGCAAAAGATGAGATGGTACTCCTTGAGTTAAGCATTCTGTTGGTATTTAAACATCCCACTGATACAGATCTAAAACTGGATAAAGCAGGACAGGCCTCAAAAGATACATCACATTCCTATTCCTTCCCCCTAGCACGTAACCAGTCGTGTAGTATTTGGAACATGCCACCAGCTGCTTCCCGTTTTCGGTCAAGTCTTACAGTCCCATTTTTGGGCCTGGCTTGAGCAGTGGTTACAATTTCCTGTACCACACAAAACGGTCTCCTACAATTAAGAAATACTACAGGAACTTTGCTTCATGTACTCACAACCATAAACCTAGTTTTGCCCACTGCTCTATGTTTGTAAATAAATTATTTGTTTATGTATACCATTTTCTTTAAGGTTAGTATTTATACTGCCATACATTTTGCATGTATTTTATTATAAAATCCAGCCTTGGAGAACATTTCTTTTATAATTTTTAACATTCTAATGATATGGTAGAACTATACTTACATAAGGGCGGACCTTACAGTTTACTGGAGAAGTCATTTATTAAAATAAAACACACTTCTTCAAATATTGCCCTTTCAGGCATTATATACATACATATATACATGCACACACACAATGCTACACTCATAAAATGTGCACATTTCAATACTCAGAATCCGTGACTACACTATGACAAAAGTTTTACGAATGTGATTATGGTAAGGATTTTAAGATAGGAAGATTATCCTGGATTATCAAGGTTGGCCAAATGTAATCACAAAAATTATTTAAAAATGGAAGTGAGAGACAAAAGAGACAATACAGAGTGGGCTGATGTGAGAAAGAAAGCTGACCATTGCTGATTGAGGATGGATGATACAAGCCAAAATATGCAGGCAGGTTCAAGAAGCTGTAACAGGAAAGAAAACAAATTCCTCCTCAGAACTACCAGAGAAGCATGGCCTTACCAACACCTAGGTTTAGCCCAATCAAATCCATTTTCTGTTCTGACCTTAGAACTATGAATAATAAATTTGTGTTTTTCCTTCTTATTTTTAAAAGTTATTTACTTATTTTTAGAGAAAGGGAAAGGGAGGGAGAGAAACATCAATGTGTGGTTGCCTTTCACGTGCCCCAAACTGGGGACCTAGCTTTCAGCCCACGCACGTGTCCTGACCAGGAATCGAAATGGCAACCCTTTGGTTCACAGGCTGGCACTCAATCCACTGAGCCACAGTAGCCAGGTCTGTATTTTTTTTTAAACAAGTAAGTTTAGATAATTTGTTACGGCAGCAAAAATAATGTGATAATTATGTGTATATGTGTAGCTGTATAATATTCAATACATAATATACATTCTGACCTACCATTACATGAAGTTTTTCAGCTAAAATCCACGTAAATTTGGAAGCAAAAATCCAGAAAGTCAAGAACAACATCATTGTTGTATTTTCTATTATTATTATTGCTATTATTCGTCAAGCATCTGACCGTATGCAGTATACATCTTTGAAAGAAAGCTGTATTGTCTGTCCTCTAAAACCAGGAACTATAGAAGCTTCTAATGACCTAATGGGGATTGAGGAGCCAGTAATAGTCATATCATTAAAAGGCATTTATTACCTCTTTTTGAATAAAAAAGCATCGAGGAGTGGGGATTGAATTGATTTCAGAGTGCTTTTGTGGAACCATATGTTTGAAAGACTAGATTCTCAGTCAACAACTTCTAAGTGATCTTCTGAGAATGTTTAACTGGTAAGAATAATTTACCCTTGAATGAGTTAGTCAGTATCCAGGTTTTCATCTGTAAAATCAAAATGATAACATCAATTTCAAAGTTAATTGTAAAGGTAAAGGGACAATATAAAATATGATGATCATTCTGGTACATGACACATGGCCCATGAGTTTGATCCTTTTGCTTCTCTATCCCCACAGTTCCTTGTACTGTATTGAGCAGACAGGACAAAATGCTCTCCTATAGAGGTAAGAAAATAAGTCTCAGTTGGCTGACTTTAAAAGGTGTAGAGCACCTTGATATTTAATAAAATATTCTAAGTAATTTGAGTGTGAATGATGGGAATTATTTCTACTTTTGGATTCTACCTTTCATTTAAGCAGATAAGCTGTTCATTTTATTTCATCTAAATATATATGATACTCCAGGAATCTATTTTGCTTCCAGAAAAGAGGAACATGAAAAATAATCAAATCTACCAAATTGTCAAAGTCTCCTTTAATTTTAAGCTCTAGGATCGCCTATTTTTCCCAATGAGACAAACTCCTGAGAACATATGTAACTGACAATAGAGAAACATAATTTTTTAGTTCAAATTAATGTTTGTGAAACACATCTGAGTAACACTAGGAACACCACGGTTATTTTGTACTTGAGTCATATCTCTTTGAATAAGCAGTCAGAGATATAATCCCCATAAAAGTATAATAATGATCTTTATAGACCACTCACTGCTGGAAGTTAGTAGCTTGAAATATTCTAAATATTCAAAAGTTATATTTCAGAATTAAGAACATTTTTTTTAGAAAAATGTCTATTCCATACAGTCATGGTAAAAGTCATTTCATTTATCAATTCTGCTGTCAATAACTTGTTTGCCTATTGATATCTTAGGTTAAGCTTTTAATGTATTCTGGATATTTTACAAGTTGTTATTGTATTTATAAGATAATAAAAATAATTAGAATCATAGAAAGATAACAAAAATCAAAAGACTGTGTACTCCCATTTTTAAAGTATTTAAAATATACTTTGGCATATATTATGCATATACATTAACAAAAATAAATTGAAACTTAGAGGTACAACTTAGACACAGGTACTAAGTGTACAAATTTATTATTTCCAAAGCCTTCTGACAAACTAGGCAAAATATAGCAATCAATTACTTAACTCTAATTGTTTAATTAATATTAGACAATGGCAAACAAGGTTTTTATGTCAAATCCTTTGCCAATTAAAAACAACATTCATTCAATAGGTATTCTTTAGGGGCCTACCACTTATTATATGCAAGTATATGCTCTTGGCACATGGTATTGAACAAAATTGACAAATATCTTTGTCCTCAAGTCCTAACATTTTAGTGAGGGAAATTGGCAATTAAAAATAAGCATAATTCATAAATAAATTGCATCATTTTAAAATATAAGAATAATTAAAAAATAGAAAGTAGAGCAGGATAAGCAGGATAGGAATATAAGCTTTTGTTCTTATAGACTAATACAATTTTTAAAAGATAACAGTACATGTCAACTTATCTCAAGAAGTGTTTCAAATATATTATTTTCCTTTGACAGATTTTTTTATCCTTACCTGAGGACATACTTTTCCTTTTTTTTTTTTTTTTTTTAGAGAGGACGGTAGACAGAAAAAGAGGGACAGACAGACAGATGGACATTAACTGGCTGCCTTCTTCTTATGTGTCTCGACCAGGGATCAAATCTGCACTGACTGGGAATCAAACCCACAAATTTTCCATCTACAGGACAGCACTCCATCCAACTGAACATCACCAGCCAGAGGCCCTGGTAGAGTCTTATCAATAAGGACCTTTAAATATCAAAGATTGAAAATTAAATGACACATTTTAATAGCTTTTGTACATATGGGGAAATATTATGTTATGAATCTTAAAATATAATATATGTTATTAGATATACAATTTATAATTAATGTAATTTTAATTTTTACTTTAAAACAAAATAGGACCCTCTCTAAAAGAATTAATCATCAATTATTGGATTGCATGGGTCACCTTGTGTTTGCCTATTAGCCCTGATCAAAGTGAGACTCCTACCCTCTCACAGAGACCAGGAGATAAGAGCATCTATCTTCTTTGATGATTACATTTCATAGGGACGATCCCCAGGTTTTTGAATAAAACACTCCCGAGTTGTGAAACTAGCAAGAGGCTGAGGAAAGATTCATATCTCAAAGGGGCAGAGAAAAAAAAATACAATAAAGAAAGTAAAATTTCCCAGAAAAGAGAGGTCAGGGCCAAATAATCGGAGGAAACATCTAAAATCTAATCCGAGGGAAATATTAAGGCCATCTTGCTCAGTGTCTGTGAAAAACTAGCAAGACACTTACCTCTATTGACAGAAAACCTTAGCAACCCATGGTGAGGAATCAACCTCTCAAGGAGAGAGAACAGGAGCACCGTAGCTTCAAGGAAAGCATGCCTGGTTTTTAGTACTCCGCCACTTACTCCTCCGGCACGCCTCTGTTCCGGCTTCTCTTTCATTACCTGTCCCCTGGGTCCTGTGATGAAGTTGAGAAGTCTGGAACAAGAACTAAATAAATAGAACATTAAAATAACTGTGAGATAATGAGCACAAAGGGCAATTTCTAAATTGTTGTCATTGTAATGGCGTGAAATACACGCCAAGAAGAAAAGGGCTCGCTCTAGTTCAGTGAAGTGATTGGGGGAACAGAAGGAGGACAGGCAGTGGCAGGAAGCAGAGACATGGGCACTGGAAAGAATCAAAAACCCAATGGAAATCTTTAACTGTTTAAAACTAAGAAAAAGATTAATTAAAAAAGAAAGCTGCATATGGAATAAGAAAGAGACAAGCAGATATGATTTTTTATTTTGTGTTTTGTTTTTTAATTCTCACCTGAAGACTTTTTCTTTTTTACTGCTTTGGGGGAGGGGGGTATATAGAGAGAGGGGCGGGGAGAGAAGGGAGAAGGGGAGATGGGGGAGAGGAAGAACATCAATGGTTGTCTTCTCTTATGTTCCCTGACCTGGGATCAAACCCGCAACCTGGGTATGTGCCTTGACCTGAAATGGAACCCACGACCCTTGGATCTACTGGAGGATAATCCCACCAACAGAACCGCACCAGCCAGAGCTTGATATGATTTTTAAAATCATAGCAGTATTATGTTTTGTTAATGAATTTGAATAGGGAAAAAAAAAATGGAATAAGAAGCCACAACGCTACTGTCAGGAAATTGAGCCAAGCAGATCAAGCCGATTCTCTCAGGAAAAGAGAGGAAAACAAGCTAAAATAAAATTCGCCAGATGTCAATGAAAACAAGCCAGACATCTCCCAGAATTTTATATTGGTATACATATGAAACAACGGTCCTTTAAAAACTTAGAAGGACTGCCTGTATGCGGATTTTCTCCATTTCTTAGACAGCAACCAAATCGCTCCGCTATGACTCTTACTACGCCCAGTCTTGTTCTACACAGAGACCCATTACACATAAGCCATCTTCATCACACATCAGAGTTGCTAAGAATCGATCATCATTTTTTATACTGACACTTTTAGCATTTAACAAAAAGAATCTCAATAAAAAGAAAAAAATATGTATAACTTGATATAGTCAAATTAACTGTTCTACTCAGGACACAGTCTTTGATTGTGTTAAGAGCATTACCTCGCATGTATTTAAAACCACAGTGAAAAGAACAGGATACGTGTAATGCTAAACTGCATGATCTCTCCAATAAGTCTTTGCTTTCAGGAGAAGTAATCATTAATGCTCTTCTGAACTTCTGGTGCCTGCTATTAACCCAGTAGGAAACATTAAATTGTAACTTACCCTGAAGTCAACTGCTTATAGAAATTAATGGATTCTTTTTTCTAACAGAATTAATAACATTCTTCTCTTCCTTCTTTTGAGCTAGAGAGGCTGAACATTGTATATAAATAGTATGTATATTGTTTTCGGCTAAGGAAATGTTGGCTGTATTTAAACCAGTGTTAAGTAAAACAAAATAGTGGACAGTAGGTGTGTATAATGTTTTCATTTTACTTTTGTTGTTCTTTAGGGTTTTGTGGGGGGTTTTTTGGGTTTTTTTTTTTTTTTTTTTTTTTGCCTTCCTTATTGTTCTTTTACAGTTGTCCCAAATTTTCCCCTATCGCTCTCCCCTGTCCCCCTGCCCATTCCAACAGCCAATCCCCACCCTGTTTCCCATGTCCATGGGTCATTTATACGTGTACTTTGATTAGACCCTTCTGCTTCTTTCCGCCTTCTCTCCCTCCTGTCCCCTCTGGTCACTGTCAGTCTGTTCCTTGTTTCCACACCTCTGGTTCTATTTTGCTCATTTGTTTGTTTTGTTCATTAGGTTCCTTTTTTTAGATGAGATCATATGGTATTTATCTTTTGTCGCCTGGCTTATTTCACTTAGCATAATGCTCTCCAGTTCCACCCATGCTGTTGTGAAAACATATTCAGCTGCATAATATTCCACTGTGTAAATGTACCACAGCTTTTTGTTCTATTCATCTACTGATGGGTGCTTCGGCTGCTTCCAGCACTTGGCTATTGTAAATAACAATGTTATGAACATAGAGGTGCATAACATTCTTTTAAATCAGTGTTTCAGGATTCTTCAGCTATAATCCCAGCAGTGGAATTGCTGGTTCAAAAGGCAGTTTCATTTTTAGTTTTATAAGGAAATTTCATACTGTTTTCCAGAGTGGCTGTACCAGTCTGCATTCCCACCAATAATGCACTAGAGTTTCCTTTTCTCTACATCTTCACCAGCACATGTTGTTTGTTGACTTATTAATGATAATTATTCTGACCTGTTTGAGGTGGTATGTCATTGTGGTTTTAATTTGCATCTCTCTGATGGCTAGTGATGTTGAGCATCCCATCATATGTCTATGGGCCCTCTGTATGTCCTCCTTGGAGAAGTTTTCTGTTGAGGTCCTTTTCACATTTTTTAATTGAACTGTTTCTCTTCCTAGTGTTGAGTTATATAATTTCTTTATATATTTTGGAGATCAAACCCTTGTCTGTGGTATCATTGGCAAATACGTTTTCTCATACAGTTGGTTCCCTTTTCATTTTGATGTTTTCCTTAGCCTAAAAAACAACAAAACTAAAAAGAAAACATTATACACACCTACTATCCACTATTTTGTTTTACTTAACACTGGTTTAAATACAGCCAAAATTTGCTTAACTGAAAGCAATACATGTACTATTTATATACAATGTTTAGAAACTTTTTAATTTGATGTATTCTCAGTTGTTTATTATTTCTTTTATTTCCCTTGCCCTAGAAGATGTATTCGCTAAAACATTACCATGTTACATCTGAAATTTTACTGCCTTATGTTTTCCTCTGGGACTTTCATGGTGTCGTGGCTTATGGTTAAGTATTTTATCCAGTTTGAGTTTATTCTGGTGTATGGTTTAAGTTGATGGTCTATTTTCATTTTTATTTATTTCTTTTGCAAGTACCATGACAGCTCTCCCAACACTATTTGTTGAAGAGGCTATTTTAAGTCTATTTTATGCTCCTGCCCTCTTTGTAAAATATTAATTGACTATAGAGACACGGGTTTATTTCTGAACTCTATTCTGTTTCATTAATCTACGTGTCTGTTTTTATGCCAGTAGCAGACTGTCTTGATTACAGTGAACTTGCAATATAGTTTGGAATAAGGTATTGTGATCCTTCCCATCTTTTTCTTCTTTCTCAAGATTGCTGAAGTTATCCAGGGTTGTTTTCCATTCCATATACATTTTTAATATATTTGTTCTAAGTCTTTGAAACATGTCATTGATATTTTAATAGGTATTGTGTTGAAGCTATAGATCATTTTGGATCGTATGGACATTTTAATGGTGTAATTCTTCCAAACCATGAGCATGGTATATGCTTCCATTTATTTGTGTTTTCCTTGATTTCTTTCTTTACTGTTCTGTAGTTTTCCAAGTACAGGTCTTTCATCTCTTTGGTTGTTTATTCCTCGGTACTTCATTATTCTTGTTGTTATATTAAATGGATTTTTCCCTAGTTTCTGTTTCTGATATTTCATTGTTGGTGCACAAACCTGCTTTAGATTTCTGAATATTAACTTTGTATCCTACTATTTAGTTTTGTTATTTTGTATTGGTACTTAATGTTGACTAGGTATAGTATCAGCAAAATAGGTATTCATAAGCTTTTTGTTTAGAACATTCACAAATAATTTTAAAACAGTCTGTGTATGTTTTTAAATAAAATCAACTGAATACCAATTTTACCTTCTCATTAGCATACTTTTCAGAGTTAATGACTGAATATTTTAGAGAAATAAAACTATATTAGTCACACATTTAGCAGAGAAATTTCTAATATACATTTGTATCATTTTCTGACTGGATACTTAGGAGGAGACTGAGGAGCTGTAATTTGGAGACCATGGCACTTAGAATTGCAGAAACTAACAAATTATTTCAATTTAATTAAAAAATGTTTCTGAAATAGCACTGAATTGTGTGCATGTACATCTATCTGTATGACTTCATTTCTGCATTCCAAACTATCATGTAATGTTCAAAAAAATAGTTACATGACTCATAATATTAATTTGTAAAGTGGCTAACATTGAATGCATGCTCTGACATAGTCTGAAATTAATTTGAGAACTGGGCATATATGTGGTGATTGATGGATGAATGAGGAATTGACCATTGTTATGGGAATGAACTAAATGATCAAGGTTTAGAGAAACTGCAAGTTCATAATTTGAAGCTGTAATGCAGAATTTAGTATTGAGAAGAATTTTTCATTTAGGCAGTTTAGAGAAATATCATTTGTCTCAATATCTCATTTTTCCATTCTTTTATTTGTACATCAGGTTGTACAGGGATGACAGAGATCTTTCTCACGGAGTTTTGTACAGTCAATGTCAATTTTGGATATATGTATAATAATATTCACAATATAATATGTCTTACATACTCAAATGGGAGACATTTCTCTGAAAGTGTATATGATGCTATAAAAAGGAAAAAATATTTGAATATGTCAATTTTCTTCTTTTTATTTTATCTTTGTTTAATCAATACTGAAAGTTATGTTTCACAGAAACTGGGAAAATAACCCTAGGCTTTATAGACACTTAAAAGGAAGTCGTAAGTTTATTTAGCACAACATAAGACATTCTGTGAGAGCTTAATAGATACTTTTTGACTTGCTGACTAAAAAATATGCTCATAAGGATGCAATTACTAAACTTATATTGAAAAGATTCTAAAAATATATTGAAATGCATTTCAACACATGCAGTACATTCAATGCATTTAAATATATTGAAATAATTTTAAAAATGTTTTGAATTGGTGAATTCTACTCTACAGGCAGGAAACTTTATCAGAGTTTATAGATGTTAATCAAGTAACCTAAGATAAATATATATAAAAAGACTATACTACATGGTGGCAGTAAATACTGACTTAAATAAATATTTTTATTCCTACTTATGTGATTGTTGTCACCTGTTCTATACTCATTGAAACCCATGTTGAAAATAAGATGCTAAAAAATGCAGCAAAATAATCCTTAACACCATTCAGAATCATCAGATAAAGGTAGATTATATGCAAAACCATGTGATAGTAAAGCATACACAGTAAGCATAAATGAATATTGGCATTTTAAAAATTTGAATAAACTTTATTGAGGTATATTTTGTATTTTTAAAACTGCAAGAATTTTAACTGTACTTTATAAGTGGGTTTCAAGAAATGCATATACCATGTTTTTCACCACCCCAATCAAGATAGAAAGCATTATTTTGTCTACAGTTATATATTTTATTTTTTTAAATTTTATTATCGTTCAATTATGGTTGTCCCAATTTTTTCCCTGTTGCTATCCCCTGCTCTGCCCACTCTCTAATTCCACTTTCCACTAGCAAGCCCCACCCTGTTGTCCATGTCCATGGATCCTTTATATTTGTTCCTAGACTAGAACCTTCCCCTCTAACCTTCAAAATTTTCCTATTCTGGTTTCCAACTAATGCCAAGTATGATTTTTCAGACTGTAGATAATTTCCTTTCTACAACCATACAGATAGAATTAAACAGTACATGGTTTGTGCCTGGCATGTTCTACCCAACAATGTGTCATAAATGCTTCCAAATGTATCAAGAGTTCATTACTTTCTATTGTTAAAATGTACTCCAATGTATTGATTTATTTATAATTTGTTTTTCCTATCAACTATTGATTGGTATTTGGGTCATTCACAGATTTTAGCTATTCTGAATAATTGTGCTATAGGCTTTCATTTGAGTCTTTGTGTGCACATGTATTTTAATTTATTTCAGATAATATACGAGTAGAATCACTGGGTCATATAGTAAGTGTGGACTTTATTTTGTACAATTTTTTTTTGCATTTTTGAATTCATTGATGACCTAAGATTTATTATAGTTTTTGTCTATAGTTTTATTAAATATAATTCAGCATTAATAACTAAGAGATACATATTACATTCAAGCAGCAGGTACAGTCATGTTAACCACTTATCATTTTGTGTCATGGGATATTGGAAACAATAAAGTATAGGGCCCTTAAGTCAGTCATGGTAGCAGTTGGGAAAGAGTTGTCTTCCTTGTTAGATGGAATGGAATATTTTATTTTTATTGCTCATCATTCAGAATGCATTCATAGGGTTTCTCAGGATGCTGGAATACTTTACAGTAAGATAATTTGGGGAAACCTTGAGTTCAGCTAACTTTAATGATTTGTGAGTAGCTTAAAAGTGTCTGACATTTAATGCAGTTGAATGAGTTCTTTACTTTGAAAACTCACATTTGCCATTGAGAGATCGAGCATTTTGTTATCAGTGCATCCACTCTGAAACCAAGAGGTTATCAGCACAATACTAAAGCTGATCAACTCTCCACCAAAATGAAAACAGGACATTTGTTTCTCACCAGTATGGGTTTTCAGCAAATTGTGAGTGATAGCATAAATTGTTACTAGCAGAATACTCATACCATTGCACATACAACACACACAGGAAGCAAGATAATTAATATGTTTTATTTGCTTAACATTCTAAACAAAACATTTTTAGAGATTAAATTTACAGTATCTGTTAAAATGTATGCCTTTAAAGTAAAAGGAAAATCTGTCAACTATTAAGGCTAAGTAGGTGAATTTAAACACTATACTTATGACCTTCCTGGCACGACTAAACATCGACATTGCGGCTCTACAGGAGACCCGGTTGGCCGACAACGGAACTATCAGAGAAACCAACTACATCTTCTACTGGCAAGGGAAGTCTCCGGACCAACCAAGACAGCACGGTGTTGGGTTCGCTGTGAAGAACACGCTTGTTAACTCCATAGAGCCACCCACAGGAGGCACAGAGAGATTACTTACCCTCCGATTGTCAACAACTTTCGGCCCAGTCAGCATTCTTAGCGCGTACGCCCCAACCCTCTGTGCCACCACCGAAGAGAAAGAACAGTTCTACCATGCACTGGATGAAGCGTTATCCAAGATTCCCAGAAGTAACGCTCTCTATCTCCTTGGAGACTTCAACGCAAGAGTAGGAGCCGACCACATGGCCTGCCCACCTGCCTTGGAAACTTTGGGAGAGGAAAGATCAATGAGAATGGTCAGCGACTGCTTGAGCTTTTGTGTCACCACGGCCTGTGCGTGACAAACACATTCTTCAAGTGCAAAGAGATCCACCAGGTGTCATGGAGGCACCCCCGCTCCCGCCATTGGCACCAGCTTGACCTCGTCATCACCAGAAGAACGGATATTGGCAGCACCCTCCTCACCCGCAGCTACCACAGTGCAGACTGCGACACGGACCATGCCCTCGTGGTAAGCAAGGTGCGCATAATGCCGAAGAGGTTGCACCACTCCAAGATGAAGGGTCGCCCACGCATCAACACCAGTTGTGCCAGCAACCCAGTTAAGACCCAGCAATTCATCAACAAGATGGAAGATGCACTCGGCGAGGGAGTGGTGGCAGATGACATTATCGAATCCAATTGGCCACGTCTCCGCGACGCCATATACAACTCCGCCATTATTGCTTATGGGAAGAAAGAGCGGAAGAACGCTGACTGGTACGAGGCTCACTGGGAAGAAATGGAACCCATGATCGAGGCTAAGAGGAAGGCCCTACTGGCTTACAAGGTCACGCCCACTCCCAGTACACTTCAAGCTCTACGGGCTGCCAGGAACAAAGTCCAGAAGACCGCCCGCCACTGTGCCAACACCTATTGGCTAAACCTGTGCAGAAGCATTCAGGAAGCCACCGATATAGGCAACGCACGAGGAATGTATGAGGGTATCAAGAAGGCAACAGGCCCAATCCCCTCCAAGATCGCCCCCCTTAAGTCCAAGACAGGTGAGGTCATCACTGACCAGGAACAGCAAATGCGGCGGTGGACCGAGCACTACCTCGAGCTGTACGCAACGAAGAACACCGTAACAGACATTGCTCTTAACGCCATCCCAGACCTACCAGTCATGGAGGAGCTAGACACCCCACCTACTGCGGCAGAGCTCGGCAAAGCCATCGACCGCCTCGCTTGCGGGAAAGCACCAGGAAGCGACGGAATCCCTCCAGAAATCCTAAAGAGCGGGAAACCAGTCCTGCTACAGCCGCTCCACCATCTACTCTGTCTCTGCTGGAAGGAGGGTTACATCCCCCAGGATATGAGAGACGCCAACATTATCACCATGTACAAGAACAAAGGAGACCGCAGCGACTGCAACAACTACCGGGGCATCTCTCTCCTCAGCGTCATCGGCAAAGTATTCGCCTGGGTCGCTCTTGCCCGCCTGCAGACCCTTGCTTCCCGCGTCTACCCAGAGTCCCAGTGTGGCTTCAGAGCTGGCCGATCAACAGTGGACATGATCTTCTCCCTACGCCAGCTGCAGGAGAAGTGTCACGAGCAGCATAAACCACTCTACCTCGCCTTTATCGACCTCACGAAGGCGTTTGATCTGGTCAGTCGAAGCGGACTCTTCAGCTTGCTACGGAAGATTGGCTGTCCACCACATCTGCTTGCTGTGGTCATGTCCTTTCACGACAACATGCACAGCATGGTGTCCTACAACGGCGCAACCTCTGAGGCCTTCCCAGTCAGCAGCGGAGTAAAGCAGGGCTGCGTCCTCGCGCCTACGCTGTTCGGAATCTTCTTCTCCATGCTCCTCCAATACGCCTTTAAGGACTGCAGCGAGGGTGTCTTCATTCACACCAGATTCGATGGCAAGCTCTACAACCTGGCCCGTCTACGAGCCAAGACCAAAGTCAAAGAGGTGCTCATCCGTGAGATGCTCTTCGCCGACGACGCAGCTTTGACATCACACTCCGAAGAGGGACTCCAGCAGCTAGTCACTTGCCTTTCCCACGCATGCAAGGAGTTCGGACTAGCCATCAGCCTGACGAAGACGAATGTTATGGCTCAAGGCACGGGGACTCCCCCATGCATCACCATCGACGGATACACCCTGGAGGTTGTCAACGACTTCACTTACCTCGGGTCCACCATCTCGAGCTCTCTGTCAGTCGACTTGGAGGTCAACCGGAGAATCACCAGGGCAGCCACAGTTATGGCCAGACTGAACCGGCGAGCGTGGAACAATTCCAGCCTCACTGAGAAAACCAGACTGCGCATCTACCAAGCCTGCGTACTCAGCACTCTCCTCTATGGCAGCGAGACGTGGACCACCTACGCAAGGCATGAAAGGAAACTCAACAGCTTCCACATGAGGTGCCTGCGACGCGTCCTGCATGTCGCCTGGCAGGATAAGGTCCCCAACACCGAAGTGCTGAAGCGAGCCAATATGAGCAGTTTGCATGCAGTTCTTAGCGAGAGACACCTCAGGTGGCTCGGCCATGTCAAAAGAATGGATGCAGGCTGTATCCCCAAAGACCTCCTCTACGGCGAGCTAGCAGAAGGCCAGAGGATGACAGGGCGCCCAAAACTGCGGTTCAAAGACATCTGCAAAAAGGACATGACACAATGCTCCATCAATCTCAACACATGGGAAGTTCAAGCAGACGACCGCCTAGCCTGGAGGCTCGCGGTCAGGCAAGGTACGTCACGCGCGGAGGCTGCGCGCAACGAGGAGGCGGTCCAGAAAAGATCGAGGCGGAAGCAGCGTCAGCAGCAGCAACAACGGCCATTTGCCTTCACCTGTACCAAGTGCGGCAGGGATTGTCACTCCCGAATCGGACTGCACAGCCATTCTCGGCGGTGCAGATAGACTCTCAGGAAGCTACGCCATCGTCTCTCGAGACGGACGGCTGCCGACGACGACGACTTATGACCTTGGTATCAATGGGTATATGAAATAAGCATTTTTAAAATAAATTATCTTCCCAACACAAGGTCAATTCTAAGTTGGATATATTATTCTCTGTATAAGTATATAGTAGATTTTAGTTAATAATGATTAATCTGAATAATGTTATATATATGGTTACCTTGATAATAATTTTACTTTCTATTTTAAGGTATGTTCAATTGTAAAATGTTAGAAATTCATCTTTGTTTATCTAGTAACAATAACAATTCAAAAATGATCGATTATGTGTAACTTCATGTAACAAACCTTGTAGAATATAATTCAACATATTCAAACATGATCTGACAGTATTAGCAGAAATAATTCCAGTAAAAACAGTTAATTAACACTGAATCATCATACTATTTTTGTGCATGATTTTTAACCATGACCTGTCAATAGACTATACATAAATGTTGAATAGAGTGTGATAGCTTTGAGATATTTTCAGTTTAATTAAGAAGTTAACTGACCTTATCTTTATCATTAATGGATCATTGGAAAATGTTTTCAGCTACATTATAAAATATAGTTGTTAATTCGTTATTGACTAAGGTTATATATTTATATATATGTGTGTATGTGTGTCATTTAAAATCTGTTATACCATTCAACAGGGATTTTTAATATATTAAATAGGATTATTTTTATTTAATTTTGAAAAATACCCATTTGTAATCTCAAATGAATGAGAATTTTTATGTGTGAAAATATTAGTGAAGCACATTTAAAATTTTTATCTAACTGATTTATTTCTGGTATAGGCTAATATTAATAAAGTAATCAAATAGTGTAATATAGGACAGCTTGACATGAATATTGCACAGAAGAAGTGAGAGGCATCACCTATTTAATGTTCTTTTTACAAATTATTGATAATAATCTAGTAAAAATGAAGAAATAAATTGACAATGCAGGACTGTTTTTGTAATAACTGGTCTGGACTTTCAAAATTTTTAATGTCACGAAGAGCTGAAAGAAGCAATGGGCATATTTTAAGCTGAGAAAATTAAAAGACTTCACAGAAACATACAATGTATGAGTCTGCATTGAAGAAATAAAAGATATAAAAAAATCATGGAGACAGCTTAGAATATTCGAGAGCAAATATTTTGTTTGATTATATCATTGTATCAGTAATGATTTTTGTAGGTAATATATAGTAGTTTTCTTATGATTACAATAAACTAATGTCCTTTTTCTTGGCACATGCATGGTAAAAGTTTTTTTGGGTTGAAGGTCTTGACATCTGTAGTGATTTGACAAAAGGCAGAGAGAAGTGGAATATGTTTGGCAAGATATTAACATTTCACTTGATGTATCTGTTTTAAGACTTTATAGGTTGTTATTGTGCATTCAAAATTTAATGAAATAAAAATAAATTATTTATTTAAAAGTACACACACACACACATATTTCTTTCCCTTGTAGATTTTTAACTTCATGTGTACTAATTATAGAAAAAGTTTTCAATATGATAAAAAAGCATTAGAAAACAAAAATATGCCTTCACAACTTCTCAAAAACTTCACACATTTTAAATACCCTAAAATAAATGCATGTGTTTCATAGTAAACACCACCACAAAGTTTCTCACATTAAAAAAAAAAAAATGAATGTGAAAAAAAAAAAATTGAAGTAAGACAGAAAATTACATTAGTTCTTTTTACCAATTTTAGCCTGTTAATAAAAATGTGCACTAAAAAGGGGTAGTGGCTTCTGTTATTGCCAGTATGTTGGTTTTGGCATCACCTTGTATGACCTTTGATTTTCCATTCGTAGGTAACCAATTCCCATCATTCAATTCACTCCCTTATCCTTGTTCTTACACTTATTTTGACTTGAAACTTTTCTTACTATAACATCAGTGTAACCTATGTTGTCAAACACTTATTGTTCATTCTTCAAATCTGATCAGCATTTTGTATGTTTTAATCAAAACTTACTATAAAAATATTTTCTTTCCTTTCATTTACTGAACAAATGATTTCAATTGATAATTCTCCTTCTTAGTCTTTTCTTACAGGATAAGTCTCCTTTACCAGCCATTTAGTGTTGACAATAATTCAGGTTCAGTCCTGGATCTCATTTCCTTTCATCCTATAGTACTCTTAAGCACACACACAGCTTCCATTATTATACATTGGTAAATCTGAGTCTTCTAACTTATATAGACATGCCTACTCTCATTTTTGTTTTGAATATTTTAAAAACAACTAAAACAAAATATGTGCAAAATTATACCTAATACTCTCATTGCAAATCTGCTTGAGTGATGGCCAGAAAGAAACCTGATCTCCTACTGTGACTAATTTTGCTTCATGAAAATAAATTATCATATTTTCTCCAACCTCAAAGGCTTTATTACCTTAATAATCACAGTTTATTTGTGCAATGTATATAATTTAGAAATAGAATCTCTACTTTATTATCCCCACTTAATTTGGCATTCTGTTATTAACTTATGGACTCAATTTCTTCTTTTATGTAATATAAACTTATTAACATAAAATTTTTACTGGGTTATTTTAGCTATATTTCACATATTTCTTAATAAATGTTAGCTTTTTATTTTGGACATATATGAGTATAATTTTTTTATTATTTTTGGAGAAGGGGACATGAACAAAAATGCTTATTATTTCATATAGAAAGTAGAAAAAAATTTACTACTTGGTTGCTGTTAAGTTAACCTATTGTTATCTTCCTAACGAACGCTATTAATTTTATTCGAATACAAGAACATTTTTTTAAAGATTTTATTTATTTATTTTAAGAGAGAAGGGGCAGAAGGGAGGAAGAGGTTGTGATAAACATTGAGAAACATCAATCAGTTCTCTCACACATGTTCCCCTACTGGGGGCAGACAGCAACCCAGGCATGTGCCCTGAGTGGTAATCAAACTAGCCACCTTTTGCTTTGTGGGATTATGTCCAACTAATTACCTATTTGAGCCACAACAGTCACGGCCTGAGGACATTTTTTCATTGCTTTTTAAAGAAAGAGGGAAGGGAGAGAAAGAAACATCCATGTGAGATGAAGCATTAACTGGTTGCCTCCTGTATGCACTGAAGTAGAGACTGTATGTGCCAGGAATGGAAATTGAACCTGCAACCTACATATGGGCCCTGACTGGGAATCAAACCTGCAACCTTTTGGTGTATGGCAGGACACTCCAACCAACTGAGCCACACCAGCTAAGGCCTTAACACTGTTTTTACAATGTAAATTAGAATTTAAATAATTTAGATTATTAATGTTTTGACCATATACTTAATTATTGAACTTTAAATACTATTGTGACTCCTTGGTTTATATGGAATAAATGTGAATATTTAAGTTAGAAAGATATAACTTAAATATTAACTACTATTTTTAAGCCATGATTATTTTGTAACTAAATATTTTAGGCTCCTAGTTCCTGTAGGAAATAATATAAATAACATCTATGTTTAAGATTAGGCTTACTATGCATTGATTGCTTTCAATTTGTATTATTTATTTCTTCGTGTATTTTTTCAATACCATTTATCCCTCTTGTACCCTCTTCCAATTCTACTGTACCCCCTACTCCCTGAATCACCACACTGTTGTCTGTGTTCAGGAATCCTTCTCCTTTTTTGTTCAGTACATCCACCCCTTGACCCTGCAGAACCATCACCCCGCTCTCCATTTATGATTGCTTTCAAATTTATAGAAGGACAATGGATATTAGTAATCACTGATAATACTATTAATAATTCCACTCTTATTGGGTAGAATTTGAGTTTTACTAATTTTTACTTTCTATTCAAGCTTGTATTATTGACATATTTATACCTACTGTCTCCCCAATTTTGAATTATGTTTAGAATTAAAAAAAATTATTTTTAATATTAAAAAAATAATAATTTTATTCAAATGTTTTGTTGTTTCCTGTGAGAATTTTAAGACAGTCTTAGACTGTGATACAAGTGAAAACAGATTTTCCCTCTATATTAAATTTTTTTTCAGTTATTGTTTTGTGATCTGCATTGTATAAAACCATCATTAACAAAATAGAAATTAGTATGCCATCAAAATTAAGGTCTGCTAAGATGTACCTTATACATTAGAGTTTCTCCACAGTAAAACTGTCAACATTCCCTGTAGTTCTAAGTCTTCTATGAGAGATCACGGTAATTACAAAAGTCCTGGTATGGCACTTATGTTGCCATTCACAGTGATGGATGTACATTAATCAAGTTGTCAATTCCAAAACACTTAAAGTTTATTTTAATATGTATTTATTTGAACTATTTTTCTGGAACAAGATGTAACATCATCTAAATATTGCTCTATAAAATACTTATGTTGTGTCTTAGGGTGCCTTAGGACATTTGCTGAAAAGCCCTAAGCCCAGGTGCCACTAAAAGCCAGAGATGAGTAGCTTGGTCCTTTCCGTGAAGACCCAGGACCATCAGAGCCACAGACAAACTGTGGATTGCTTGTAGTTCCAAACAGGTTGTGGGGGGCCAGACACAGGCAGAATCTTACAACAACCTGAAACAGAGTTCCTTCCAAGTGGCCTAGAACAAACACACCTTGAGGTCAAATTCAGACAACATCAGAGAAGGTCCCAATAAGCTTCACAAGCAACATATCCAAATAAAGATCTCAGCAGGCAAATTCTGCTTTCTCTAGTGAGCACCTGCACAGCAGCCTGCATGTTGCGATTGGGGTTGGGCCTAATCGTCAGCCATCTGAAGGGCTAATTCCATGCACGGACAGGTCAATAGCAATCAAGGCTCCATTACAACAGGAGGCTCCACATAACCCACACAAAAGACATTCCTGGAGCGCCCAGCTAAGATCAAGAAGACTGTACCACTGGACCCCACGAGACACTTTCTACCTAAGGTCCCCACAGGGAGTCATTGCAGATCTATGTAATACAAAGAAACAGACACAAAAAGGCAGCCAAATATAGAGGCCCCAAACAAAGAACAAGAAAAAGCTCCAGAAAAAATAACCAAATGTGAAGGAGACCAGCAACTAAGCAGTTGCTGAGTTCAAAGTAATAATTAAAAATATGCTCAACAACATGAAATACACACACACACACACACATACATACACACAGACACACACACACAGAAATCATAAATAAAAAATACTCAAAATGAAGAATCGTCGGCAGCCATCCGTCTCGAGAGACGATGGTGTAGCTTCTTAAGAGTCTATCTGCACCGCCGAGAATGGCTGTGCAGTCCAACTCGGGAGTGACATGGTATCTGTCTCCTCCTGTGTTGAATCGACATCTTGCGATGACGCTGGAGTGTCCTCTCCAGTGGAGCTGAAGCTACAGAGCCTGGGCAGGGTGATATGGAGGGTCTGCTGTTGCCCATGCAGCAGACCCCACCTCTCTTCGCAGCTGAAGGATCCAAGGGAAAGATGGAGTCAATACAGCTTGGCTTCAGGTGCGCCGCAGGAGTTGCCGGTGTTGACTACAACGTCAAACCGCCTTAGGGACTCCGGCTCCGGATTTTCTGTCGGGGTTTACTCCCTTAGCCTTTCCCCTGAAGAGGTATGCCGCAAGGCAGCGGAGTTTTTTTGGAGTCAGAGTTTTCCTTCTCTGATGTGCCCTGACTGGAAGATCGAACCAGCGACACTTAGCTCGCAGGCCGACGCTCAATCCACTGAGCCAAACCAGCCAGGGCCAAAATGAAGAATACAATACCTGAAATAACTAATACACTGGAAGGAATAAACAGTAGGCTGTACGAAGATGAGAATCAAACCAGTGATTTGAAAGACAATATAAAAACACCAAAAAAGAGCAGCAAAAATTTAAAAATAAATAAACAAGACATGAGACTCTGGCTGGTGAGACTCAGTTGGTTGGAGCACTGTACCATAGACCAAAAGGGTGTGGGTTTGGTTACCAGTCAGGGTACTTACCTCAGTTGTGGGGTTAGTTAGCCTTGGTCAGGATGAGTTAGAGAGACAACTGATTGATATTTTTCACCTTCATCGAAGTTTCTCTCCCTCTATCTATCCTTTCCTCTCTCTCTAATATCAGTATAAGAAAAAGCAAAAAAATGTTTGCTGCTGCCAAACCAGTATTATAAGAAATGTTAAAGAAACTGCTTTAAAAATGAAGAAGAAGAACAAGAAGAAGAAGAAAAACAAGAATAAACGTAATTAAATGAACGAAACGACAGAACTATCAAAAATCACTTTAAATATAAGTGACTTAATTCCTTTAATCAAAAGATATAGGGTAGCTGAATTGATAAGAAAACAAAACCCATATCTATGCTGTTTACAAGAGACCCACTTAAAAATGAAAGATACGCACAGATTAAAAATAAAGAGATAGAAAATATTTCATACATATAGAAATGAAAAAAGGCTAAGGTAGCAGTACTTATATCTGATAAAATAGACTTTAAAACAAAGGCTATAGTAAGACACAAAGAAAGACACTACATAATGATAAAGGGAACATTTTAACAAGGGTTATAACACTTGTAAACATTTATGTGTCTGACATAAGAGCACATAAATATGCAAAGCAAATCTTGATGGACACAAAGGAGAGATTGAAAGTAATACAGTACTTATAGGGGATTTAAAAACCCCACTGACTTCAATGGATAGATCCTCCAGACAGAAAATCAATGAGGAAACAGTAGCCTTAAATTAAACACTAAATCATTGGTATTTAATTGATATTCAGAGCATTTCATCCCAAAACAGCAGAGTATACATTCTTTCCAAGTACACATGAAACATTTTGTAGGGTAGACCACATGTTAGGACACAAAACAAGTCTCAATACATTTAAGATCATTAAAATTATATCGAACATCTTCTCTCACTATAATGGTATGAAACAAAAAATCAATTTTAAAAAAAACAAAGACATGGAAACTAAATAACACATTATTAAACAATGAATGGGATAATAACAAGATAACTAAATAAATCAAAGCTACTTTGAAACAAATAAAATTGAGAATACAGCAGCCTAAAACCTACAATAGAGCATGTGCAGTCATAAAAGGGAAATTCATAACATCACAGGCCTATCTCACGAAACAAGATAAATCTCAAATAAACAATCTAATTTTACACTTAAAGGAACTGTAATAAGTACAACAAGCAAAGCCCAAGTGAATAGAAAGAAGGAAATAATAAAGGTCAGGGAAGAAATAAACAAAATAAAGTTTAAAAAACAATAAAAATAAATAAATTCAAGAGCTGCTTCTTTGAAAGGATAAACAAAATTAACAATCCTTTAGCCATACTACTTAAGGAAAAAAAAGAGAGAGGACCCATGTAAATTAAACCAGAAATGAAATAAGATAAGTAACAACTGGCACCAAAGTAATAAAAATGATTATAAGGAAATATTACAAATGACTATGCCAACAAATTCCACAATCTGAGATAAATGGATACATTTTTAGAACCATACAATCTTCCAAAACTGAATCAGAAATAATCAGGTAATTTGTATAGACAGATTATAATGGGTAAAATTGAAGCAGTAATGAAAAAAACTCCAAACAAACAAAAGTCCTAGACCAAGTATCTTTACAGGTAAGTTTTACGAAACATTCAATGAGAAACTAATATCTATGTTTCTCAAACTATTCCAGAAAGTTGAAGGAAGGAAGACTCATAAGCTCATTTTACAAGGCCAATATTATCCCAATCCCAAAACCAGATAAAGATACTACATGAAAAGAAAGTTATAGACCAAGACTCTGGATGAACATAGATGTTTAATAATCAGAAAAATATTAGAAATCAGATCCAATGGTACATTAAGAAGATCATGCACCATGATCAAGTGAGATTTATTCTGGTGATGCAAGCTTGGTGTATTATACATAAACTGATAAACATAGTACACCACATAAACAAAATGAAGAATAAAAACCACATGATCATATCAATAGATGAAGAAAAAGCATTTGATAAAATCTAACAGCAATTTATGGTAAAAACTCTCAGCAAAGTGATAATAAAGAAAATAAACCTCAAAATAATAAAGGTCATATATAACAATCCCACAGCCAACATGATACTCAATAAGCAAAAACTACAAACATTTCCTCTAAGGTTGGGAACAACACAGGAATATCTGCTTTCACCACTCTTATTCAATACAGTGCTGAAAATCCTAGCCACAGCAATCTTAAAAGAAGAAACAAAAGGCATCCAAATTGCAAAAGAAAAAGTAAAACTGTCATTATTTGAAGATGACATGATACTATATAGAGAGAACCTTAGAGATGCCACAGAAAACTTCTAAAATTGATAAATGAGTTAAGTAGCTGGATAGAAAAATGTAGAGAAATATTTTGCATTTTTATACACCAATGATGAACTATCAGAAAGGAACACTAAACAAACAAACAAATCCCATTTACATTTGCTTCAAAAAGAAAAAAATAAGCCCTGGCTGCTATGGCTCAGTGGATTGAGCATCGGCCTGCGAACCATGTGTTGCTGGTTCGATTCCCAGCTAGGGCACATTAATAGGTTGCACGTCAGGTACCCGGTTGGGGCGCGTGAGAGGCAACCACACAGCGGTGTTTTTCTCCTTCTCTTTCTCCTTTCCCCTCTCTGTAAAACTAACTAACTAAATAAATAAAGTTGTTAAAAAAATATTATATATATATATATATATATATATATATATATATATATATATATATATACCTAGGAATAAATTTAACCAGAGAAGTAAAAGATCTGTACTCAAAAAATTATAAGACACTGAAGAAAGAAATCGAAGAAGATACAAATAAATGGAAGCATATATTATGGTCATGGATCAGAAGAATAAACATCATTAAAATGTCCATACTACATAGAGCCATTTATATATTCAATGGAATTCCTTTCAAGATACTAATGATGTATTTCATAGAACTAGAAAAGAATATTCCAAAGACTTGTGTGGAATCACAAATATCACAAATAGCTACAGCAATCTTGAGAAAAAGAAACAAAGTTGGATGAATCACACTACCTGATACCTAGCTAAATATATTCTTCCAGGTCATAATAATCAAAACAGCATCATGGTGGTATGAAAACAGACACATAGGTCAATGGAACAGAATAGAAAGCCCAGAAATAAACCCACAGCTTTATGGTTAATTAATATTTTACAAAGAAGGTAAAAACATACAATGAGGTAAAGGTAGTGTCTTCAATAAATGATGTGGGGAAAATTGGATGGGTACATACAACAAAAAATGAAACTAGACCACCTTCTTATACCAAACATGAGAATAAACTTAAAATGTATTATAAACTTAAATGTTAGACTTAAACCCATAAAATCTTAGAAGTCAACATAGGCAGTTAAATCTCAGACATTTATTGTAGCAGTGAAATTTCTGATATATCTCCAGGCAAGCAAAACAGTAGAAAAAAGAAACAAATGGAACTGCATCAAAATTAATAAAAGGATTTGCATAGTAAAGAAAATTATCAACACGATGAAAAGATAACCTGCTGAATGGGAGAACACATTCTCCAATACATCTGATAAAAGGTTAATTTCCTAAACTTGTGTAGAGCTCTGAGAACTCAACACCAGAAAAACAAACAATCCAATTTTAAAGTGAGCAAAAATACCTGAATAGACAGTTCTCCAAAGAGGACATACAGATAGCCAACAGACATAAGAAAATGTGCTCAATGTCACTAATCACCTCACACTTTTCAGAATGGCTACCATCAATAAATTAGCAAAGAAAAAGCATTGGCAAGAATGTGAAGAAAAAGAAACACTCATGCACTGTTTGTGGCAGAACAGTATGGAGTTACCTCAAAAAAAATTAAAAACAGAACTGCCTTTCGACTTAGCAATTTCACTGCTGAAAATATAACCTAAGAATCCTGAATCAGCAATTCAAACAAATTTGTTCACCCCTATGTTCACAGCAGTGTGTTTTCAATAGCCAAGTGCTGGACACAACCTAAGTGCCCATCAGTAGATGAGTGTATAAAAAAGCTGTGGTGCATTTACACAATGGAATACTCAGCTGTAATAAAAAGAAGCAAATCTTATCTTTTGTGACAATATGGATAGATCTGAAGAGCATTATGCTAAGTGAAATAAGCCAATCAGAGAAATATAAGTACCGTATGATTTCACTCATATATGGAATCTAATGAACAAACTGAACTAACCAGCAAAATAGAGACAGAACCATAGAGAGCAAGCTGACATCTGCCGAGCGTGAGGGTTGAGGGGGCCAAGTGAGGATGTGGTGGGATTGAACAAAAAAGCAAAAAAGAGAAAAAACTCTTAGACATGCACAACAGCGTAGCTATTGTTGTGGGGGGAGGTGGAGAAAGGAATGGGGGAGATACAGGGCGATGGACCGAGACTTGACTTGGTTTGGTGACTACACTATACTGTGTACAGATGATGTGTTGTGGACATGTGCACATTAAACTTGTGTCACCATTATTAATTTAATAAAAAATAAAAAAAGTTATCACATTTTATTCATAGTATTAATTTAAAACAGCAACTTATACAGATTTTTTATACAAATGAAGTAAACTTATACCGTAAGTGAGTTTCTTTGTACTATGCAGCAGACACTTCATAAATATCTTCTTTCAGTTGTGATGTACAGCAGGTAGAAAGCTTCCACTGGGAGCAGAGTAAGGTAGTATTCACTGACACCATGGCGACCAGCTTCAGGCCTCTGTGTCGGATTCCCTACACATAATTCTCAGCGTCAACCTGTCGGTTCTCGGAATCCAACCTGTTAGTGATTGTTGTATTGGCTATACTGCCCTGCTCTTGTCTGAGTCTAGATTTATAGAGAATTACTGAATATGTTAAACCATTACCAGTATTAAATTCAGGACAGAGGTACGAGTACATAGCATCAAGGTGGGTTTCTGACTTTATAGTGTCTTTGTATTGCAATTCTAACTATCAAAAACAGAGAATAGCATCAACACTATTATTTTTACCTAGACCATTGCAAACTCCTTCTATTTTCCATGGCTATAATGGCTATATTCTCACTTAATTCTAACACGTTGTATATATTATATTAAACTTTTACTATCTAATTAAGCAGTTTAATTGTATTAATTCTTCAATATAACCACTGACAATGGCTTCTTCCTTTTTGGGTTTATTGATTATGTAATATCAGTTACAAATTAGCATTAAGATTAACAGAACATATCAAGGCTTAGAAATTACAAAATATTAAAAGGCTTGTCTGAAGTTACAAAGCTCAAAAATGACAGATTCAGACTTTGGTTTATATCATTATAAAAGCATTATTCTTTTAATCTTTCCATTCTACCTTAAACTGTATAAATGTCATTTTTTAATCTTCAATTTCATTTTATACCATCTCCCTATATAAATTAGTCTATTTTTACTTAAATAGGAAATTACTTTTCTACTCTTATTATTCTTCATTTTATCCCTTTATGCTTTGTGAATCTTTATGATAGTTTTCTTGCTTAGACTCCCATTGAAACACCAACTTCAGGGCCTATACAACTCTATTTCTTTATTAAATATTTAAAGAATGTGTGAATCCATAGCTGATATTATTGTTTGCTTTAAAAAATAACTTAAAAAGACACAACATTACGGGAAGTCAGTAATCTTATGTTTTGACTCATTTCTATTATCTAGTGTTATCAGAAAGAAAAAAAAATATTTGTACAATATGATTCATGCACCCGTAAACTGTTTTTTTCTTGGAATTACTATATTAAATTTCTAATCCAGTCAAGTTTCAGTACAGGGTTAAATATAAAACAGGTAGGCTCTGTTGGAAGCTCTAGTAATTATATGTACTACAAGTTTTTGTTTTTGGATAAAATGAAGAATACATTGTGGGAGAATTTTTAAAAGAAGAAAAGACGATGCTGAGCAAAATAATTTTTTGTTGAACAGGTTTTCGCATGTTGGAAGTAGTTTTGTTACTGTTGGCATTTAGCTAATTATTGATGGGAAAGGGGTTCACCAGGAAGCTATAACCCTTCACACCCCAAGTGGTGATAGCATTGCTTCATCAAGATTAACACTTCCCTCCTCTGTTACTTGATTGTTGGGGTTGCACAACGGGGTGTGCTGGACCACAGACACCTGTAAGTCTAATAAGAGGTGTAAACCTATCCAAAGACTGAAAAACCTTTGGAAGTTGCTTGGTGCTTTTGGAAAAGCACCCCATCCGTCCTAAACACAACCTAATATAATCCCAGGGGAACAAAGAAGCTCTGTCTTGCTCGTGACTTGCACTCATCCTGTGCACTCACGCATCCTTCTCTATAACCGTGTGGCCTTAGAAGCTGTGTGGCCAATGGCTGCACAGATTCAACATGCAGGTTCCAGGCAGGAGCCTAAATACTCAGGTATATACAGCCCAGGAGCCCAGCTCCAGGCTGGTTTGCTTTGGATCTGGGGAGACCGAAAAATGACCATGCAGTTTGAAGAGGGAATTCATACC